>NC_091449.1:62553852-62686352 GCF_964237555.1 Oryctolagus cuniculus
ACACATGTGCGTGGATAACAGGCACATTATGGCCCATGTTTAGATGCTAAATAGGTGCTGGATCCATTCACCCAAATCAGATTGGAGATAAGGGGTCAGTCTGCAAGTGCATTACAAAGGTGTTCTATTAAAGAACTCATTGAAAAAAGAATCTCAAAAAGCTTGGATACTGTGTCACCAGTTAAATGTCACGTTTCACTCCCTGCAGCCTGTCTGCTGCCTTTAAAAAGCTAAGTAGGAAGCTGTTCACTTTAAAACTCAATTTATAAATTGCTCTGCTTTGGGTCTGCCACCACAGTTAATAAATGATCATCGACTTCACTGTTCTGTAACCACCTTTGTTTCACTGAGGATATGTCGTCAATTATCTAGCAATAATGATGACTGCACACCCTTACTGCTTAGTTCCATAGGCCTGGGTGCATTTCCAGAGAGAATGCAGGCAAAAACTCCAAGTTTCCCCCTATAATTAATATTTCTCAGTTTCTACGTTAGCCTCAGAAGCTGGGGAGAGGTGGTCACATTAGGAGCGGGCTGCCTGCACTTTTCTACAGGGGGCAGCGAGTGGAGTGCCAGGTGGGTACAATCTGCCTGAACCACAGTCACCCAAACCACAGAAGAACACCTTTAGTGACAGCGCAGCATCCCTTACAGCACACGGGGAAACCGGCCTCTGTGACCCCTGGACAACAAGGGA
This sequence comes from Oryctolagus cuniculus, assembly GCF_964237555.1. Lineage (NCBI taxonomy): Eukaryota > Metazoa > Chordata > Mammalia > Lagomorpha > Leporidae > Oryctolagus > Oryctolagus cuniculus. The sequence continues at coordinate 62,554,550 of NC_091449.1, forward strand.
AATCAGACTCCAGCCCTGCACAGGGAGTGTGAACGTGACTCTGTTGAATGTAGAATTCCAATCCCACCCCTAAGGAGCCGCCTTTTCATTTCACGGGTGCCCTTTTCTCCTCACCCCAACCTGCCCCTCTGCATTCCCCAGCTGCTCAACTTTTATCTCTGGCACAGATGACAGAGCTTGTCCTCCACTTGCATCCTAAAGGAACGTTCCTGCAGGGCTGTGGTGAAAGCTGGTGCTCCTTTCCTCGCCGCCAGGGGCTCTGCAGCACGGATCCGAGAGCTTGCTGGTGGCACAGTACTGCAGGCCAAGAGACCAGAGCGCACGAGTCTGGTTTTGCCCGTCTTGAGTTAGCAGCAAGAGGTGCTCTGAAGTGAATGATGTCCCCCTCTCCCAAAGTCATATGTGGAAGCCCTGACCCCTAATGTGATGACATTTGGAGATGGAGCGTTTGAGCAGTAATGAGGTTTAATGAGGTCGCAAGCTTTAATGAGAGCCCCCGCAATGGGAGTAGGGCCCTCAGGAGTTGAGACCAGAGAGCTTGCTCCCTTTCTCCCATGTCAGGACACAGCATGGATAGCCGGAGAATCCCTTTTCCAAAAGAATTGAGACAAGAAGTGCTTCAGATTTTTGGAATGTGGAGCATTTTAGGGTATTTGCATAAACATAACGAAATCATGGGGCTGCAACCCAAGTGAAAACACAAAATTCATTTTTCTATCATATATATCTTACTGACTTAGCTTGAAGGTAATTTTACATAATATTATTAATAATTTTGTATACCAAATTTCAGAGTGTAAAATTGTCCACTTGTGGCATTATGTTACCATTCAAAAAAGTCTTGGATGTTGAGGCAATTTGAATTTGGGATTTTGGAATTAGGGATCCTCAGCCTGCAGCCGTCTGCAAACCAGCAAGAGATCTCTCACCAAGAACCCAACCATGCTGACAACTTGATAGCGGAACTCTGAGCCTCCAGAGTTGTAAGAAAATATGTCTGTTTAACTATCAAAGTCAAGGTAATTATTTACAACAGGACAATCAAAAGTAAAAAAATAAATTCAAGGTAAAACTTTAGTTAAGAATGACAGACATCTGGTATTCATAGGAACAAATTTCTCATGACAAAGTGAAGTGACTCCCAATTCCCACCGTTCTTTACACTGCTAACTCAGCAAGTGAGTTGGCTTCTCCAGATCTCAGTTTCCTTGTCTACAAAACACACAAGATTGGCCCCCTGGCCTAGGTAACCCCCTCAGAGGGTTGTACTGAGAAAGCAAGACACGAGTCAGCATTGAGCACTGGGCCAGGCACTGTGTAAATTCTCAATAAATACAATCAAAATTCCCAGGGCTGAATACAACAAGTAGTACCTCAAAAACAAAGAACAATTCCTGGTGACCATCTGGGGACAAGCACCTGGAGAGTAAGGCCCTTGTAGCTCTCCCAAGACTCTTCTCTGTTCTCAAAGTGCAGCATCTGCTCCGACCACACCATGACCCCAACCCACCAATCAAGCTGATGATCTGGCTCTTTGATGCCCAAACATGAGCTCATCCCCCTGCCTTACCCCACATCCTGCACCCTGCTATCCACCAGAAACTCTGTTTTCATTTCAGCATCAACATCTGGCGCCTCTAATTCTATCAACACCCAAACATATGGAAGGAACAACAAGACCCAGAGACATGAACCATTATTTTTTCAAAACAAACTGGGTCCTAAATACCAATTGATTGCTAAAAGGGCACTTACCGAGGTTTATTAAGTACATAGAACATAAATCTGTTTGGCATGTAATTAATTCAAAATTACAGGAACACTAAATGTGTAATTAAATCTACACGGGATGTTTAGGCCCTTTGCTGGCATTTACAAAGGAAGCTATGGGAAATTTATTAGCTAGCAATTTATTGCTCAAAATACTGGCAAATCAGGAGTATGTTGATTGAAATCTAGCTTGCTGTCAGTCTGCTGTTATAGGCCAATTAAGGTTCAAAGCCTTCCAAACCAGTGACCAAATGAGGCTGTAGTGCTCAAAACAGAATGTGGCAGGCAGTTAGATTTGCTCTTCCGGTTCAACTTCAACAAGTGTTTTTTATTTCCCATACATCTCTCTCTTTTTTTTTTTTTTTTTTTTTTTTGTACAGGCAGAGTTAGACAGTGAGAGAGAGAGAGAGAGACAAAGAGAAAGGTATTCCTTTTCCGTTGGTTCACCCCTCAAATGGCCGCTGCAGCTGGTGCACTGAGCCTATCTGAAGCCAGGAGCCAGGTGCTTCCTCCTGGTCTTCCACGTGGGTGCAGGGCCCAAGCACTTGGGCCATCCTCCACTGTACTCCCAGGCCACAGCAGAGAGCTGGACTGGAAGAGGAGCAACTGGGACAGAATCCAGCACCCCAACCGGGACTAGAACCCAGGGTGCCAGCGCCGCAGGCAGATGATTAGCCAAGTGAGCCACGGCACCGGCCCCAATACATCTTCTTTGAGTGTCCTTAAATACCTAACTGACACATTGAAATGTGCCCTACAGGAGACCTGCTGGAGATCACAGTCACTGCTTTTACACAAAGAGACATGCTTCTATCTGGCTTGGTTAGAAACTGCAAAATGACAAGGACTCCAAAATCATCAAGAAGCTTCACCATCTCGTTTCCGGGCTCTTCCTCAGGTTTGGGCTGGAGAGATGTGTTCTGTCTGGAGCTGGCCTCAGATGACAGTGTGTTTCACACACTCTATTGGTCAGCATGGGACAGGTGTTCTGGGGCATCCTTCACAAAAAGCCGCCATGATGCCACCTCCACAAGCAGTTAGAAGGCTTTGAGAAAGGAGTACACGCTGGATAGAATTGTATTCCAGTGCCTTCCAGGGGTTCAGCGTCCAATTCTGTATTTGACGATTTTCTCAGAAATGTTTCTGCCTTCATTTGTTACATTCCTAGCAGCTGGAGGTTCCAAAAATCCTCCTTACTTTGACAATAGGAGGGACTGGAACTTCTATTTATTTCATATGCGTGTGTTAGAATTGCATTTGGCTACAAATGAAGGAAATCCAACCTCTTATATATTTCAAAGCAGCATTATACTTGTTCTTCACACAGCAAGAAAACCAAAAGTGTATTTTAGGGCTGAGGCCACAACATGCCACATTATCTCTCTCTACTGTGTGCTCTATCATTTCATTTTGTTCGGTTATCACCTCATGCCACAAACTGACTGCTGCAGTTCCAGCTATCAAACTAACATCCAAGTAGGGAAGAGGAAAGACAACACCCTACCATCTGGCCAAATAATGTCACTGTGATAAACCAGCATTGGAAAAGCCAAAGAACACCCAAGAATTTTAACGCAGATGTATACCTACATCTCATGGTGGCCACTGTGTGGTGATGCTTTTCCATCTCAAGCTAAAAGTAGGACTGGAGAAGGTATTAGACATAGGCCAGTCAGTCACCATAGCTGTCACACTAGCTCCTTCTCTTTCAGTCTCCATGACCACACGTTCAGTGACTGACATAGAGGCAGAACCAAATATCTGCCAAATACATTAATAATGCAGAGGCTCTGAGACCCTCCAGAAGCCACTTTCTTACTTCACATACTCACTCACACATTATGCCAGGTCCAGGCACTGCAGAAATGAACCAGTTCAACACTGGTGAGATTTTGGATAAAGAAAAAACTTGGAAGACCTAATGCTCCAGACCAACGCTGTGCAATAGAACACTCTATGATGATGAATGGGTTCTAAATTCGTGGTTTCCAATACGTAGCCACCAGCCATGAGTGGCTAGCAAGCGCCTAAAGTGCAGCTGGTATGAATGAGGAACCGAATTTACTATTCCATTTAATTTTGATCACTTTAAATGTATATTTATATAGACACATGTGACCACTGGCTGCCATATTAGACATCGTATATCTGGTGTTCGTGCAAACAAGTAGATACTTAAAAATGGGAGCCAGTTTTCAGAGACAGTGGGGGGGGGTAAAAGAAGGTGGATTATTTAGTCAGAGTTTTGTGCAATTGATGGGAGTCTGCCACTTGATAAAAGAAGGCTGGGGGAAAGCATCCCAAGCAGAGACAATCATTTGTAAAGAAAACAGGAAGAAAAAGGCCAGGAGAGGTCTAGAACCAGATTCTCTTTGTTAAACCACACCTGAGTTTCTGGGCTATGGAAACTGAGACCATAGATGTGTATTATTTCACAGTAATCAATTAAACATCGACAGGCAATGAATACAGGTTAAAGTACCTCCTTGTGTGTGTGCTGCTAACTTCACCAAGTCAGCAGGGGAGGGATGCAGAAACCCCTTCAGATGGAAGCAAGAAAGGCCTGTGAACAAGCGTGCCATGCCAGGAGGACCACTGCCCATCTCCATCGCCCAACTCCCAGGAAAGCCTGCAAAGCCTCACTCCAGCCCATCACAAACCCACCCACCACATCCATGACTGGACGGCCACTGGGATTCCAGAGCATGCTCCCTGCAAACAATTGCCTTTTCTACCAGGTACTAAGCCTACAAGAATTTTAAGGGTCGAATTCATATTTGTAACTTTCATGTGCCAAACTGAGTAAAGGGGTTTTATGCATATACAGCAAAAAAAAAAAAAAAATTGAGATCCACCCAAATGTCATCCTCATTAGACTTATTTCAAAATCAGATCTAATATTAATTCCCAGGCAATAACACTCTTTGGAATGAAAAGACTTGATTACTCTATAGGGATTCGAGTGAATAGCACTGCCACTCCCCCGCTCCCACCCAGCCCTCTCTAAATATTTTAAAGGGTTTCTTTCTTCCTTTCTCCAAGTAATATAATCAACAGAAGAAAAGCACTAGTAATAAAGTTTTGGGCCCTGGCATTGGAAGATTCGAACCCTTAGGAGCCACTGATAACAGGGACAGCAAGCATTGTAAAGAGCAGAAAGTGGCCACTGACCCCAGCGGAGGTCCATGGGTCCACTGAGAGGAGACCCATCACAGCAGGAAGGCACCAGGGCAGGGTCTCTGGTGAAGAATACCTATGTGGGTTGAAAGTACCATGGAAGAAAAAAGAATAAAAATAGAGTAGTGAGATCGAAAACCTAACATAGCTATTAGAACTCACAGCTGCTGTTTAAATGATCATAGCATGGTTATCTTCTTAGAGTTGTACCTATTAAATACATGAAGTCTGTTTAACAAAAATTAAAATGCATTAAAAATGAAAGTTACTAAAATGAATTATCCTAATGTTTAAGCCCAGCCCACCCAAAAAAAAATACAGACTAGGAAATTCTAGGGGGTGTCAAAGGTTTCATGCAAAATGTGCATCACGGAGAAGCTTCCCACAGGCTTCAGAAATGTTTGGCATCCGAATAAACTTTTTAAATCCATTTTGCCGTGAAGTCTCTGAAGCCCCCTCATGTACGCAGGCATGTGTCAGGCATGTGTCAGCAGGACCATGCTGGTATCCACACACTGCACAGATTTCCCCTCTACCTCTTCTCTGTGCCTTCATTAAGTTTCCCAAAGCCCCAAGATATCAGTGCCAAGGGATCCCAGCCATGATGGCGGGCAATGATCCCTTCCCCAGAGTAGAAAACTGAGGTCCAAGGGAGAAAGGTGAGTCACCCCAAATTGTGCACATGCTGGTTGAGCTAGGACAAGAGACCAGGGCTGCTTTCAGTTCAGTTTTCTTCAAAAAATTCAGAAAAGGTACAATGCTCCCTCCAGCCTCAGAGGGCTTACAACACAGAAAAATACTATGGGACCATTCATGAACCCTGTGACTTCTTCCAATCTGGGGAGCTTAGGAGAGATTTTTTTTTCCTCCTAAAACTGTTTCAGTTCAGGGAACAAAGCAAAAAGGTACAAATTTCACTGAAAGTCAACATTCCCATGAGAAAAAAAAAATGCATCAAGAAATTAGCAAAGAGGTGGTTCTACCAGCCTCAGAATTTGACAACTTATAGGATCTTTGAGGAGGGTTGCGGAAGGGCTTGTGGAGGCTTAAGGGTTGTAAATGGAAGCCTCCCCACCTCCACCATGACCTCCTTGTCACAGACCTCCTTGTCTGCTCTTTTTCTCCAATTGAAAAGTACACACACACACACACACACACACACACAATTTGGGGATATACGCAAACATACCAGGAGAACATGCAAACTCAGTCCCTGTAAAACTCCCCAAGCCCAGGCCTTGTTTTCACATAGAAGCCCTTTTGGTGGCATTTTGTGCATCTTCATTTGCTTTCCACCAAGGGGAATGCACTCATTATATTGCCTATGATATTTTTCCTCTCAACAAAAGATCTTTGCATGTTACTATATAGAGATTCACTTTACATTCTTCTTCCACAACTTTATAATATTCCATTTTTCAAATGGACAATCATTTATTTACCATTATCTTATTAACAGACATCTTGGTTGTTTCCAAGTGTTCAGCTTCCAAACTCTGCTAATCAGGCAGCTTCATATATGGGGCTAATTCCCAGGAGACAGGCTGGTGGGTGGACATGCGCATTTTAAAATCAGAGATGGCGTTTTAAGGCAGCCGAGGAATCACAGTGCCTCTGCACAAAGCAAGTAGAACTTTGATCTTTGTTTCCCCCCTGCCTGGACTCTTTCACCAGCTTTCTCCCATCTATGGAGTCTTCCTTCCTGCCCCACATCATCCAGGTTCTATTTGTCTCCTCTACAAGGTCAGAAGCTGCACTGAGGCCCAAACCCCCAACCCCCTGTAAGCTCCACCCAATGAGCCTTCTTCCCAGTGTGCAGAGAAAGGGGATTCAATACGTGTTTGCTAAAATCTCCATGACACCAACACTGATGATGGCAGGCAAGGGAGGCCATCAGTAAGGTCACACGCTCAATCCTTTCCGCATGTGCAAACAAAGTGTGAGCGGGGAAGCATGTATCTCCCTTTGTGCCAGGCCCGTGCCTCTTATGGTGACCCTGCTGGTGCTAAAGGGGCAAAGAGCAGCCCAGCAGCCGTGCTCTGTGTGTGTGTGCCCGCCCGTGTGAGTGTGTGTGCAGGCATGCATACCTGAGCACAAAGCAGGCCATTCCACAAACAGCAAAAGCAGACTGCTCCTGACCTCCCACAGAACTGAGCACTCCCCCAGCAAGGGCTATAGGCGGCACTGCCAAGTGCTCTTTTGTTCCCAGCTGATCAGAGCTGTCCTGGACACAGTGCAGCTCCCAGGAGCAGCTCACTGTGAGCCAGGCGAGACACGTGTTCTCCTGAGAGCGGAAGTCCTGGCCAGGAGTTCACTGTCACAAGAAGCCCAGGGCCTCGCTGCTCTACCACTGTGAGGAGCCTAGAGGGGCAGAGAATTATGGCCAGGAGAACTACACCAGGAGCCCTGTGGGATGACTGATGGAGTGCAAGGCACTATCCCGAGTGTGCTGCACACCAATAGTCCATCTGATCACTGCAGGGACGTATGGGACTACGGAGGAAGAAACTGAGGCACAGAGATTCAGTAACTCGTTTGAAGTCACAGAGCTAGCAGGCAGTGAGGGGCAGAACAGCCATCAAGTTATCAGCTCCAGAGTGTGTGGCTGGGGAATCTGTCCACACCTGTCTCAGGTGGTCCTCCCAGCAGCAGCTGTTAGTAATTCTGCCTGCTGATGCAGACACAGGAGAGCCCTGCTAGCAATGGTAGGGGTGGTGCTTGGGAACCTCAAAGCTGGGAAGCCTGCCCATGCTTTGAGTGGCCTCTGACTGGGCTGGCCCCAACGGCCACAGCCACCCTTAGGGTCTTCATGGGAACCACAAGTGGCACCTTTTGGTGCAGCTATTCTTGGATCCTCGGAAATATCAGCCAGACTCAAATGCTGGTGAAACATTTGGTTTTAAAAATGTTGACTGTTTAACATGGAGATAGGGTGGCACTCGCAAATACCATAAACTTGGATGTGGAGCAAAGACCACCAGGGATCCCTATTCCTGAGGGAAAACATGAATAGGTGTCCCTTTATGGCTGCCCATTGCTCCATGTGGTAGGCCTCTTCAAATCATTGAATGTTTACAACAGCCTTCCCAGGCAGGTAGCATGAGCTGTGTTTTGCAAGGGCAAGAAAGCAGAGTGGTTCAGTAAGTTCCCCAGAATCACACAGCTTGGAAGGGAAGGGCCAGGATGCAAGGCCAGGCCATGTGTGGCTCCAGAGCACAGTGGCCAAAATTAGAACATTTGAAAAAGAATGAAGTCATCTGCTGAAAGACAAAATTCAAGTAAAAGATAAATTGTTTTAGTTTAAGAACGTCCATGCATACTTCCACACCATGGCGTGGTCAGCTAGGGTCTGAGAAACCCACCTGCAGCATGGATTCTGATCTCACCATGGCCCTGAGACCTTCTCTCCCACACCCCTCTTTCTCATCTGCCAGTGTAAGGTATAAACACATCCATGGCCCCAGTGGGGCCCTGTCCCTGCCTCTCCATGGCTTGTGATGCTAAGACAGAGAGGAGCCTCTCATTCTCCTCCAGAAACAGGGCCTGTGAGTACTTGAACAGTGGCTTAGGATGAAGTGGCAGCCATTCTCCTTGGCCTCTGCATCAGGTGGAGGATGCTGACATGTGCCTTGAGCTTGAATATGGGTGAACAGAGCCAAGGATCTCCCAGGCCCATGCAGGGACCTGAGGCATGTATCCCTGAGCATCCCTCTGGGGTAGAGACACAAGAACAGATGAGGCTCCTTTGAAAACACCAAAATACAAAGAGCTTATGGGGTGTAGATCAGCGGAGAAGGTGAGCAGAAGGTTTTGTGCTGGTTTTATTTTGGCATGGGGGAACGTTGATAAACCCTGAGGCTTGAGCCCAGTGAGCAGTAAATGGCAGATCCAGAGAGCAGACTCTCGCGACAGTTATGGGCCTGCTGCAGCACGTAGGGGTGGATCCAGATGTGAATTTCGAGATTGCCATTTGGGGTGTTTCTTGGGGCTAAGCACCATGAAGAAACACTCCCCCCTGCGGTTTTATGACTACGTTTAGCAATGAGTGATGCTGCCTGCATCCGCTTGGCTGCTCAGGACGTTCTGCCGAGCGGGCCCAGGCGGCTGCCCCCCCTCCCTGGAGCGGGGCTCCTCACAGGCACAGATCTCCCCATGGCCCCCAAAGCTTTCTGTTTCCACAAAAGGGATTCTCAGCAAAACAGCATCCCGCATCTCAGGTAATCACAGGCCTCTTTCTCTTTAAGTAGCTTCTTGGTAACCACAAACATGTATGTTTTTCATAAAGCTCTGAAAATTGTACTAGGCCCTGGGGAGGTACCAAGTGGAAACGCGGGTGCTGAGAGATTAGAACTCCGCTACTCCAGAGGTACACTGTGCTGTTTGTAACAATTATAATAATACACCTGTACCACCATTGTCAGTGCGGACCAGCCACACGGGGGCTCATTAGTATTGTATTAGGGCTGCATGGGGAAACAGATAATGGCCCATAATGAAAAATGCCAAATTTTCTATATAATAAAAATGAACTTGATTAATGAAAATCACTTTCAGGGAAAGAGTTACAGCGTTGTTAGAAATAAAAAATGATGTATTAATCCGACATTCTTACAGATGGTCCCAACCTCCTGACAACTGCTATTCATTTGAGATGCTATTAGCATGCATAATTATGCTAATTAAGTTGTAATTAAGCACCAATTCTTCAGAGGGCTTTTTTTGTCTATCATTTAATACAACTCAGTTGCAAAGAGTGCTTAACGCTTTGTACAGTGTTTCATTCAAAAGGGGTTCCCAAATTTCTTAGCAAAGATTTAGCAGCTGAGACCCGGATAGGAGCTATAATCCTTGTTTTGGTTAAAGAAAAGTCAGTAAATACCAGCGGGGTCTGCCAGTTGTTGATAAAATAATGAACGCTTTCTGCTAAAATAAGCACAGTTCAAACCAGGGCAATTACAATGAGAACAAAATGTATAATTATCAGTAGTGATAGAGCCATTGTCCTATTACATGGCCGGTTTTATTCTTTTTATTTGAAAAAAAAAGGGGACTTAAGGAGCACATTCAATAAGAGATAATTAGAGAAAATGGCATTCAATATTTTATTAAAAGGAAAATAAATCAGAAAGCTGAAGATAATTCCTGGGGGAGGAACTGTGAAGCTGAGAAGGAACCAGTGATTTTGTTTCAAGTTTCAACTGCTATGGAGATAAACATTTTAAGAACATCAGAAAATGATAAAGTGCTCATTAAATGGTTTCTTCAATGCAAAAATCTACAAAGACAAACATGGGTTGGTTTTTTTTTTTTTTTTTTGGATTAGTTTTACACTGGCGGTTTACAGATAAGTGTTTACTCGCAGATTTTACTAAACTTTACCACTTTTGAGTGTGTTAGGTCTGTTTGCTTTTGTCTTTTCACTCCTTCAGCAGAGGAAGCCAGAAATAGCCAGAGAGCTCAGAACAAAGGAGGGTTAATAGAGGCTTTGAGAGTGGTGCTTCCTCCAAGAAGGAAGGACCAGCAGGGGCATCCCCACCCCCCATATCAGCAGCCTGCTCACCTTACTCCAAAGCAGAAACTGTTTCCTGTGAGTTGCCTCCTCATCTTAATTCTACCCTGAATTGAAGAAGCAGAAGCAAGAAACAGACCTGGAGAAGGCCTTGTTCTCCCACATCTTCACTGCAAATGACTTATTCAAAAATAAGTAAAATGGAGAAGAGCCTGGACCACTGCAACCCATCTGCAACTGCTACAGGCACATGGCTGGTGCCAGGTTAAGAGACAACCGAGGAGGCAGCCTTGGAAACACTGGTATCCCCATCTTGGCAGCCTTTCTCCCTCCCTCTTCTAACTACGGCATTTAAAGAAATTCTTCAAAATGAGCGTTTGCTTTCTTTTCTCTTCCCATCTCAATTTGGACTTGGTCTTTGCATTTAATTGTACTTTAAGCCTCTGGAAAACAGTCCTCAAGTAGCCTGCTCTACAGAAGTCACCGGTTTTGTTTAATTTTCACTTTCTCTGCCTCCAGTTCAGGGCAGGAGAGCAGTAGCTCACAGACAACTATGGCTCTGGAAGTCAGAAGGCAAGCCCATGGGCTGCCGCAGCTGCAGTGTCACCTTCGGCAAATGGATTGGCAGAGCATCCTTCCTCATCTGTGCAATGGGACACTCACAAGCTGTTCTGTGCACCTCACGTGTGAGGGTTAGATGAGGCAGAAACTGCAAACACAGGGTGAAAAGTGAACCATTTTGTTGATGTATGGAATTTCCACTCCACAGAGATTCTGGGCCTCTGGGACCCCCTGAAGTTCAGGAGTATCTATGATGTAGACACAGATACATTTTGACTTCATTCAATAAATATTTATTATGTACCTACTAGATGTATACCCTACAGAACTCGAGGTGAACAAGACATCATATTTCAATAGGATGCAGATGTTAAGTGCTGAGAAGAATATAAGACTGAACAACATGGTACAGAGTAACAGGAGTTGGAGGTTGCGTTAGAAGGGGTGTTTGGGAAAGCCCTCTCTGATATGCAGGCATCGGAGCAAAAACCAGAAAAAGACAAACTAGCCACAACAGGATTCTTCATGAACAATCTCAAGCCAAGGAAGTTGCCAGTGTAAAGGCCTGCAGCAGGAGTGAGCTTGGCTGGTTTGGAGAAGACAAAGGATAGCAAGGCTGGAGACACCAATGAGTTACAGATCAGTAGCCCGTGGGATCAGAGGAGTAGATAAATAACCAGATCATATCAACCCTTGCTAGTATGTCAGGAATCTGGATTTATTTTTAAGTACAATGGAGGACACTGGATTGTTTCCAGTCAGGCAGGATGAGTTTCACTCACTTTGACTTCTGAAAGGAATTGCACTGCAGGTGAACAAGAACTGAGGAATCAGAAGCTCTTTCAGGAACAAAGGTTGGAGAGCTTGGTGGCTTGAATGAAGGAGGGGTAGTGGCAATGTAGAGAAGTAGATGGAGAGAGGACGCATTTCGGATAGAATGCTAGTTGGACTGACCCACACATACCCAGGGCAGGTCGACTTGGTCACACATTGCTTCCAAGAATATATATTCACTTTCTGTCTTACCATTTTTATGGCGCTAATGTAATATATTAAAACTGAAGGCAAAAATTGGGCAATAAGACAAGCTCAGGAAAAATATTTAAGATGTGCAGGAAAATCTTAGATAATGGGGCCATCATATCTCTCTGAAATAGACTCAAAGGTAGGCATGCTGGCACACCTATTGCACATGAGGCACTTGGAGTTCCAATGGCATAGCAAGATACAACAGTTTGTGGGTTCTGTTCCCTGGGAGGGGTGAGAACTGACAGGGAGTAAAGGGCTGCCAAGAAGAGAAACAAATGGTGCTTTGCTGGAAAGCTACAGGCTTCAAGGAAGGAAGAAGCATTTGCCTGCCCTCAACTAGCAGTGGAGGAAGCACCCGGACAAAAGCGAGTTAAGCACTCCTCTTGTGCTGTGCAGAGGTTCCACTCAGCTTCAACCTAAGACATCCAGGGAAAACGATATGCAAGGCAATGGGACACCTCCTGTCACTGTAATTTACAGCACCACTTAGTGAAGGAAGTGACGTGAGGCTCACTGACCATCAGTGGGATCACCCACGCCACACAGTCAGTAAGGGGCCAAACTGGATGTCATGAGACCACTGTTCTTTCCACTTCAGGGATCACAACAACTTGATATCTGCAGGACCCCCTCCCAGACGAGCAAGAGGAACTGGGTTCCTTCATGGACATGCAGTCCTTGGGCATCAGGATCCCTTTTCACCTGAGGTCATGAGGAGCAACCTGGAAAAACGAGCCCTTCTCTGCCACTTCCAGAATGAGCTCTTATAAAATAACCCTCTGCTGGTGAGTGAGTGTTCAGGTCAGACAGAAATGGGATGATTTCCTTTTATAAGGGTAGAGTGATGATGGGGGAAATTTAAATACCGGACAAAATAATGGATTTTAAATGAATGGCAATGAAATATTTGCAACCTACATCACAGCCAAGTAAATATCTGGATTATTTAAATATCTTCTGCAAATAGAAAAAGAAAAGGCCCAACAATCCTATAGAAAAAGAGACAGGACATACAGGAGCTCACAGAAAAACACAACAGCACCTAAATGTATGAAAGCGTGTTATTCTTACAAATAAAAGAAAAATGAAAATTGAAACTGCAGCCAAAAATAATTTCACACATATCATGTTGGCAAAGAAAACTGAAAGTCCTGCCATCGCTGTAGTACAGTGGGTTAAAGCCCTGGCCTGAAGCTCCGGCCTCCCATATGGGCAGCAGTTCGAGACCCGGCTGCTCCACTTCCAATACAGCTCTTTGCTGTGGCCTGGGAAAGCAGCAGAAGATGGTCTAAGTCCTTGGGTCCCTGCACCCACATGGGAGACCCGGAAGACGCTCCCGGCTTCTGGCTTCAGATCGGCACAGTTGCGGCCAATTGGGGAGTGAACCATCGGATGGAAGATTTCTCTCTATCTCCGCCTCTCCTTCTCTCCCTCTGAAACTCTGACTTTCAAATAAATAAATAAATCTTGAAAAAACATGAAAGTCTGAAAAACATATATGTTACATACATATGTATGCATATTGAATATTCATACACACAATATACTATGAATAAACAGAAACATACATATATACAAAATGTATGGTGAAGTAAGAACAGAGACTTTAATATTTACTGTAGAATTTCCAAAAATACAACTCCTAAGGGTAGAAATTTTTAAATGTCTACCAAAATTGTATATGCATTTACCCATTTACTCAGAAATCCAAAAGACACGCTGGAGAAAGATAAGCTAAACCAGGATACAAACCACTGATACACTAGAAACAAATGTCCATCATTATATGGTTACTTGGCTAACCTATGACATCCCTCTCCAAAGTGAGTTATATGCAGCTATAAAAAGTAATAAAATTATATCTAAACACTGCTATGGGGGGATCATCAGAAAATATTATTATTTTTGAAAATGTAAGGACTAGGAGGGCAATGCAGTATACTACCTCTCATGTAAGAAACACAAAAGGCTTATGCATGTTTACTTTTAATTACAAAAACACAGATACATCTACAGGCAGGGTAAAAAGCAAAACTCTGAATATATTTTGTTTTTCAGACTTGCCTTGGGAATCATGCAAGTATTTAAATTGTAATAAAATCCTAAATCAGAATAAGAAAAAGTATGCTAAAATTGACAATGAGGTGCAAGCCTTTGGCCTAGTGACTGAGCTGCCTGTGCTCACATCACAGTACCTGGGTTGGAATCCCAACTCCAGTGCCCAATTCCAGCTTCCACCTAATACAGGTCATGGGAGACAACAAGTGATAGCTCAAGTGACTGGGTCACTGCCACCCACAAGGGACACCCCGACTGAGGTCGTGGCTCCCAGCTTCAGACCCTTCCTGGGGCCACTGTGAGCATTTAGGGAGTGGCCAATGGATGGGAGCCCACCCTATCAGTCTCTCCACTTCTCGGAAAAAAGATTTTAACTAAAAACTACACAAAACAAATGAAAAAAATTACTTTCAAGTGATTTAAAAACACAATAATTTGACAATGAGTTTTAAGTAGATATAATCTAAGGTCAAAAAGAACCATAAATGGAGCAGGCGTTGTGGCTCACATCCCATATCAGAAAGTGCTGAGATGGAGTCCCATGTCTGCTTCTGATCCAGCTCCCTGCTAATGCACACTCTGGGAAGCAACAAATGATGGCTCCAGTGCTTGCTTCCCTGTCACTCACACAGAGACCCAGATGGGCTTCCTGGCTCCTGGCCCAGCCATGGTTGTTGGGAGGCATTTGTGAGGTGAATCACAAATGGAATTTCCCTCTTGTCTATCTTTATCTTTCTTTGCTGCTCTGCCTTTCAAACAAAAATAAATAAACTCTTTTTTTAAAAGCTATAATGCAGTTTTTTCAAAAAAAAATTTTTTTTCTGTATTTACTACAGGACAACCCAATAAAAAAGTACTCCCCATGTCACCTATGGTCTCAATATCTTTTCTCATAATTAGACAGCACTTCATCCTTGGAGAAATGGCTGATTCCATACCTAGCACAGGAAATCTGCAAGATGAGCCTGGGACCAGCAGGAAAGTAAGTCACTAGGACTCCTGGAGCCATGTCAAAGGATTTAAGAACCAACCCACAAGCTCTCCCATTAGCCAAACACAAGACAACATGAGCATAAATAGAACATTCTCTGTCATTGAAACATACCAATTACATTAAAACATTTGCATTTATAATAATACTTTAAAAAATACTGGCCACCATTGGAGATACTAATTCATTATTTTAAAAATGAACAAATGAATAGGAAAAGAAAAATCCAAGATTATCCCTGTCTTTGCAACATGAATTCTGCCTTGAGGCAAATTTGAAAGAATAACAAAGAGAGAAAAGGAGGGAAAATGAGAAGAGGCAAAGCTCTTCCTTTGTAAAGAATTCTGTTTCAAAAAATGAAGAAGAAATAAAGTTAGAATAGCATCAATATTTGAAACATTCAGTAAGATAATGAATATAGGCAATGATTATCAGTGGCCAGGTAAATCAACAGGTAGAAAGCTGCCGAGATGCTTCATAAAAAGATGGAATGGGTCGACTATACCTGACCCAATCAATTTTAATATCATGAAAAGAGATATAGGAAACCTTCTGCCCCTCCTGACAGAAGCACTCGGTGCTGTCAATGAGTTTTAGATAAAGGGAGAATCAAAAAGAATCAGCAAGCATTAGTGATCGATTTGTCTGTCAAATGTTATTGATAGTCTGGATAATCAAGAGATATTATAAATATATTTCTGGTCCACTGAAAGCTTTCATGGCCCTAGGAAACAGAAAACAATACTGAGACCGAGCAGGTTTTTACCCTAGAAATACAAGGATGAGCGGGCACCGTGGCTCAATAGGCTAATCCTCCGCCTTACGGCACCGGCACACCAGGTTCTCGTCCCGGTCAGGGCACCGGATTCTGTCCCAGTTGCCCCTCTTCCAGGCCAGCTCTCTGCTATGGCCCCGGAGTATAGTGGAGAATGGCCCAAGTGCTTGGGCCCTGCACCCCATGGGAGACCAGGAGAAGCACCTGGCTCCTACGTTCGGATCAGTGCGATGTGCCGGCCGCGGCAGCCATTAGAGGGTGAACCAGTGGCAAAGGAAGACCTTTCTCTCTGTCTCTCTCTCTCACTGTCCACTCTGCCTGTCAAAGATTAAAAAAAAAATACAAGGATGGTTCAATAGTAATAAATAATTATTTCAGTGATACTAGTAAACAATTTACAAAATATAATACTCATTCATGACAGCAAATTATGAGGAGAAAATAGAAGAAAAATTTTTAGGCTGATACAGAATGGTTTCTAAAAGCCTATTATAAAATACAGACTCAAGTGTGAAATACTATAAATATTTCTTTTTAATATTAGGATAAAGGCAAAATTGTTCTCTATATTCATTTAATCACTTTTATTCTTTTGTCCCAGAGACCTGAGTTCTTAAATTAGGCTAAGAAATATAAATACTAAAAGATTAGAAATTAATTAATTCTATGTACGAATTACATAGTTACAACAAAATTTGTAAAGTGACAAATTATTAGAACTAAAAGGATAATTTAGCAAAATTTCTGAATATGGGCTTAAAAATTTTTAAAAAGTAACATTGCTACAAATTAGCATTAACCATTTAGAAAATGCAAGTGTTAAAGAACAAGTTCAAGGTATTTTGTTGTTTTTAAGGAATGATGTCATTAAAATGTGCAAGACTTGATGGGGAAATGTAATAAAAACACTGAAAGACATAAAATTTATAAATGGAAAATATACGATATTTATAAATTGGAAAATTAACAACACTAAGTGTTCAAGTCCTTCCAAATTACCCATAAATCTAATACACCTACAATTAAAATCCCAACAGGGCTTTTCAAGGAAGTTGACAAACAAGTCCTAAAATTTATATTGAAGGACAAAGATCCAAAAACAGCTGAGAAAACTGTGAAAAAGAAAATGGGGAGAAAATTGTGCCAAAATATATTACCATTTAATAAACCACCTCAAATCTAAGCTGCTTAAAACAACAATGATTTTGTTCATAAATCTATAATTTCAGCAATTTTCAGTGGAAATATTGCATCTCTGCTCCAAGAGGCACCCACAGGGGAGGTTAGAAGGCTCAATCAATCACATCAGTCATTCATTTGCTTAGAGTTGATACTGACCACAGTTGAGGTATCAACCACATCATCTACACGTGCTCCCTCCACTTGGCTGCCTGTCTTCCTCATAGTATGGTGGCTGGGTTCTAAAAGTACGTGTCCCAAGAGAGAACCACATAGATTCTGCATCATGTCTCATGACCTAGCCTAAAAGTCACATAATATCACTTCTACCACATTCCATTAATAAGTAAGACTCACAAAGCCAACCCATAAAGAAGGAGCAGGGAATCAGACCTCCTGATAAAGGAAATGTTAAAGAATTCACAAATAAGTTTTAAAACCGCTGCAGGTACATTCCTATAAGGTATGATATTTAAACTATAGCAATTATGAATGACTCAGGGATAAATAAAATACAGAATGGGTAAGGTGCAAAGGGGTGGGACAGGAGGGGATGGAATGGGATAGAACAGGATGGAGAATGTCCACTCAGGTGGACACAGACACTTGACATAATAAGGATTTACACTGATAATGTATGAGGAAAACACAGACTGTTTATTAAGATGTGCTCTACAAATTACAGTCACCTAGAAAGAAAATAAAATTATATCTTTTGCCACAGAATATAAACTCCAGATTAAATGAATGTATAAAACACAAAAAAGAAAAACAAAACATTAACAAGAAGGAAATACATAAGAATATGAAGCTCAGTAATATGGAATTATTTCTTAAATATGACATCAAAAAGCAACAACCTAAAGAAACAGATTATTAATTTTGGCTATCATCAAATTCCCAATTTGTATATGAGTATAATTAAAGACATCATAAAATTGTGAAAGCCACAGACTTGGAGTAGACATTTATAATGAACCGGTGATTTGTATCAAAATATAAAAAGAATATTTAATGCTCAAAAAGGCAGAGGCAAATAATGTAACAGAAAAATTAGCAAAATCTACATGCATTCAATTCATAGAAAAGGCAATATAAATAGTTAAGAAATACATGGAGACTTTTTCAACATCGTGGAGATGTCACTAAAAGAACTATCAAATATCAATTTTCATACAAAAGACTGGCACTTTTCTAAGTGACAATACCAAATGTAGAAGGGACTGTGCATGAACTATGCATGGGTATCTATTTCAGTAATTTGACAGCATCTTGTAATATTAAAGACGCCCAGGCCTTGCCAATCAGTAACCCCACTCTCTAAGGCAAGTATTCTGATGAAATGTCATGCGGATATCCACACAAAAAATTAGCAAAACATGCAAATTACTTGTATGAGCAAAGTAAATTAATATACAAATAAACAAAACACCTAAGTGTTCACCAGGAGAGAAACAGGTAAATGATTTAGTATTCAAATAATGACAAATTCAATATCTAAAATGAGAACATATGATATTTGTCCCTTTGGGACTGGCTTATTTCACTCAGCATAATGTTTTCCAAATTCCTAACAGGGATCACTTTTCAGTTAAAATTTAAACACCTAAGAATAATTGTGTGTTAATCACAGAGTTCAACCAATGGTACTAGAACAAAAAAAAATACTAAAATGGATAAAGTATTACATTGTACATCAACAGTCAGGACAAGAGCTGATCAAGTCACTGTTTCTCATAGTGTCCATTTCACTTCAACAGGTTTCCCCTTTGGTGCTCAGTTAGTTGTCGCTGATCAGGGAGAACATATGATATTTGTCCCTTTGGGACTGGCTTAGTTCACTCAGCATGATGTTTTCCAGATTCTTCCATCTTGTTGCAAATGACCAGATTTCGTTGTTTTTGACTGCTGTATAGTATTCTATAGAGTACATGCCCCATAATTTCTTTATCCAGTCTACTGTTGACGGGCATCTAGGTTGGTTCCAGGTCTTAGCTATTGTGAATTGAGCTGCAATAAACATCAATGTGCAGACAGCTTTTTTGTTTGCCAATTTCATTTCCTTTGGGTAAATTCCAAGGAGTGGGATGGCTGGGTTGAATGGTAGGGTTATATTCAGGTTTCTGAGGAATCTCCAGACTGACTTCCATAGTGGCTTGACCAGTTTGCATTCCCACCAACAGTGGGTTAGTGTCCCTTTTTCCCCACATCCTCTCCAGCATCTATTGTTGGTAGATTTCTGAATGTGAGCCATTCTAACAGGGGTGAGGTGAAACCTCATTGTGGTTTTGATTTGCATTTCCCTGATTGCTAGTGATCTTGAACATTTTTTCATGTGTCTCTTGGCCATTTGGATTTCCTCTTTTGAAAAATGTCTATTGAGGTCCTTGGCCCATCTCTTAAGTGGGTTGCTTGTTTTGATGTTGTGGAGTTTCTTGATTTCTTTGTAGATTCTGGTTATCAACCCTTTATCTGTTGCATAGTTTGCGAATATTTTTTCCCATTCTGTCGTTTGCCTCTTCACTTTCCTGACTGTTTCTTTTGAAGTACAGAAACTTCTCAATTTGATGCAATCCCAAATGTTAATTTTGGCTTTGACTGCCTGTGCTTCCGGGGTCTTTTCCAAGAAGTCTTTGCCGGTACCTATATCTTGCAGGGTTTTTCCAATGCTCTCAAATAATTTGATGGTGTCGGGTCGTAGATTTATGTCGTTAATCCATGTTGAGTGAATTTTTGTGTAAGGTGAAAGGTAGGGGTCTTGCTTCATGATTCTGCACGTGGAAATCCAGTTTTCCCAGCACCATTTATTGAGTAGACTGTCCTTACTCCAGGGATTGGTTTTGGATCCTTGATCAAATATAAGTTGGCTGTAGATGTTTGGATTGATTTCTGGTGTTTCTATTCTGTTCCATTGGTCTATCCATCTGTTTCACAATAGCTACAAAAACAATCAAATACCTTGGAATAAACTTAACCAAGGACGTTAAAGATCTCTACGATGAAAATTATAAAACCTTAAAGAAAGAAATAGAAGAGGATACCCAAAATTGGAAAAATCTTCCATGCTCATGGATTGAAAGAATCAGTATCATCAAAATAGCCATTCTCCCAAAAGCAATTTATAGATTCAATGCAATCCCAATCAAGATACCGAAGACCTTCTTCTCAGATCTGGAAAAAATGATGCTGAAATTCATGTGGAGACACAGGAGACCTCGAATAGCTAAAGCAATCTTGTACAACAAAAACAAAGCCAGAGGCATCACAATACCAGATTTCAGGCGCCGGCACACCAGGTTCTAGTCCCGGTCAGGGCGCCGGATTCTGTCCCGGTTGCCCCTCTTCCAGGCCAGCTCTCTGCTGTGGCCAGGGAGTGCAGTGGAAGATGGCCCAAGTCCTTGGGCCCTGCACCCCATGGGAGACCAGGAGAAGTACCTGGCTCCTGCCATCGGATCAGTGCGGTGCGCCGGCCGCAGCGCGCCGGCCGCGGCAGCCATTGGAGGGTGAACCAAAGGCAAAGGAAGACCTTTCTCTCTATCTCTCTCACTGTCTACTCTGCCTGTCAAAAAAAAAAATACCAGATTTCAGGACATACTACAGGGCAGTTGTTATCAAAACAGCATGGTACTGGTACAGAAACAAATTAAATATCTAAAATGAAACAACCTGGTTTATATATAAAGGTGGCCTTTGAAAAGTTCATAGAAATGCATATTATGAAAAAATTGTGCATGAATTTCAAAACTGTTTTGCACCAAAATGAACTTACCTTTAAATTCCAATTTCCATAAAATTTTTGAGGTACCCTCTTACATTGCAGCAGAACAAGCACTGCATAGTATGGCACAAATGCATTTCAGTGCCAAATATTCCAATCTGGCAGGTGTTTATGTAGTGAACAACAAATGATAGATGTGAAGGATACTCAACAAAGTATTCGTTTTCTCCTGGGATACAAGAGACATGAACTTGGTCGGGGATACTACTGGGTCGTCAGTGATATCTGTCACATTGCATGTAATAATTAGAAAGACAAAAATATGTAGCAAAAACATAAAAATGTTAAATCTTGTCATTTATAATTAATGGTCAGGACTATTTGGTATATTTGTTTTATGATAAACTCAATCCTATTAAACATACTAAGTGCCTAACAAATTTAGTTATTGAACTCTTGGTAACAGGTTTAAAGAGAATTTATATACTCGCAGCATCAAAGCAAATGTTGTAAGACCAAACCCTGAGACAGAGATTTGCAGCTGATTTTAGAAAGGAATTTGAGCCGAGAAACATTAAGGTCATCAAGATTCTCTTACCAACTCTGGTGTCCAAGTTTTTCTGCAACAACTCATATTCCCATAATTCTACAACTTCTACTACTGCTTATGCTGCTGTTACTACTAAAAACAATGGACATTTACATAAGTCTGTTGTATGCATATCATTGATCTAAGCACTTTACATTTATTAACTAATTGAATTTCCAGAACATACCCATTTAATGGATGAAGAAACTGAGGTACACAGAAGTAAGATGATATGCCTAAGTCACAAAGCTGGTAAAGAGTAAAGCCAGGAATTGAACCCTAACAGGCATACGAATTTCTGATCATTACAAACTGGTTTCAAGCACCTTGCATAAATTGAAAATTGAGTATTTTTAATAATTTTATCTTATACTTTCCACTATTAGAGAAAGACAGTTACTGCTTCTGGCCTCAAGCTTAAAACTCCAAGGGAAGGACTGTAATTAGCCTATGTTGAGTCAGGTGTTGCCCCTAGATAGATCATCTGTGACCTTGGGTAAGGACAGGAAAAGGAAGCAGTATAGGGGTCATGGAACAGAATGGAAGTTTCTATGGAATTATAAAGGTACAGCAGGTAAGGAAATTACCAGGCAAAATACAAACTTGGTTCCCTAAAGGAGTGGGAAGAAGTAAAGATGAGAAGTCGAGTTGAAAAATAATAAATAGCCACTGCATTTTTAACATGACATTTAATATGTGTTTACTGTCTTGTTCTATCTTATCTAAAATGCATACAATAAGCATATATTGTTTCATAACTTTAAAACATTAAGACTGTATTTTAGAGCTCTTTTAGTGGTTGCCCCTTTTTAATTTTATTCTGTTATCTGAAAGGGGGACACAGAGGCAAACACCCAGAGCTCCCATCCACAGAATCACTGCCCACGAGGACCAGGGCTGGCTCAGGTTTAACCGAGGAGCAATGAACTCAAGCCAGGTTTCCCACACAAGTGGCAGGGACCCAAGTGAACCACCACCTGCTGCCTCCAGGGGTGCGTGCCCAACCAGCATCTTAACTGCTAGGCCAAATGCCCACCATTCCTCTCTTCTGACTCCTTCTCCCTAGTTGATTTTCTCCCTGCTGCAACAGATGCTGGTGCACAGTGTCAATGTATAAATGGAGCCAATGTCCCCTACACAGTCCTTGAATTCCTCTTGAAAAGTTGGGAATGTTCTTTGTAAACACGCCATTGTGAAGAAATTAGGAAAGTTATTTATAGGTCCCATTCACATGTTGTTTTAAATGATTAATGAAATGTTTTTATTTCAGATGCAGGGTCAGAGAATATAAAGAACAGCATGTGATAGCCACATGGACCTAGATTAAAATCTTGGCTCTAATAAAAATGGAAATAATTCTGGACATATTCTTTAATACCCCTTATCTCACATTCATCATTTTAAAAATAGAATAACTAATAACAGCCTTATAGGATTGCACGCAGGAACACAGAGTCTGCCAGGGAGAACATCAGAATGGGAAGAGTTCGGTCCAGATGCAAAGGCAGTCATACATCTGCAAGAGAGTGTGTCAAATGTCCAGCAGAGCCTCAAGAGCCTTCCAAAAACTTGTCACAGATTCAAAGATGGATTTCCAGGCTGCTGTTTCCTCGTCATCCAAGGGGAGAGAGTTAATTCCAGGAAGTCTATGACCTGAGAGGCCTGTGATGAGGATGACTGCTCCAAAGTGGTTCCTGCACCTAGCATTCTTGCCAGAAGCTGCATTTTTAATCAATTAATTAATTTTCAGTTTATTTGAAAGGCAGAGACAGAGATAGATCTTCCATCTACTGGTTCCATCCAAATGATTACAACAGCTGAGGATGGACCAAGTTGGGAGCCAGGAGCCCAGAACTCAATCCAAGTCTCCTACATGGGTAGCAGGGCCCCAAGTACTCAAGCCATCACCTGCTGCCTCTCAGGGTGTACATTAACAGGAAGCTGAATTGAAACCAAAGGAGCCAGGACTCACTGGTGCTTCCATAGGGCATGCAGGTGCCTGAAGCAACAGCTTACCCACTGTACCAAATGCATGTCTCAGAGTATTTTTCATATATTTCTACTGAAGAACATTGACCAGCTTTTCTGAAACTGGGCCTAGGAAGTACCTCCTTGTATCCTTCTCAGCTAGGATTCCGCTCAAATGGATTTTATGAACCGTCCTGGACACCATTTTTTTTTTCTGCCCAGGAAGAGATATAGCAGAGAGCTGCCTCTTAAGTGAGTATCCAAAAGGAACATATTAGGTGAATTGCTTGCACATGTGGTGACCAAGGATATGAGAGAAGAGCATCCACAAACTAGAAGGGTCTGGATCCTTTATTGGGCAGGAAAGGATGAGAAGACAAGTAGAATGCCCGACTCATCTGCAGGGGTCATTCACCTTTTTTTTTTTTTTTTTGAAGTTGTATAAAATCAATTTATAGAATAGCGAGTTAAACCAATATACTATAGTTTATTTACTACAGTATTAAGATTTTATTTTATGTCTGCATTTTTTTAAACTTTTATTTAATGAATATAAATTTCCAAAGTACGACTTATGGATTACAATGGCTTCCCCCCCATACCGTCCCTCCCACCCACAATCCTCCCCTTTCCCACTCCCTCTCCCCTTCCATTCACATCAAGATTCATTTTCGATTATCTTAATATACAGAAAATCAGCTTAGTATACATTAAGTAAGGATTTCAACAGTTTGCTCCCACACAGAAACATAAAGTAAAAAATAATAGATGATTTTTTTTAAATGATGATGAAATCAGAGCAGACCTATTGTCATGTTTAATCCCAGTGAGAGTCAAGTTGGGAATTGATAATTTCTTTTTTTTTTTTTTTTTACAGAGGATCAGTTTAGTATGCATTAAGTAAAGATTTCAACAGTTTGCACCCACATAGAAACACAAAGTGAAATATATTGTTTGAGTACTCGTTATAGCATTAAATCTCAATGCACAGCACATTAAGGACAGAGATCCTACATGAGGAGTAAGTGCACAGTGACTCCTGTTGTTGACTTTACCAATTGACACTCCTGTCTATGGCATCAGTAATCTCCCTATGCTCCAGTCATGAGTTTCCAAGGCTATGGAAGCCCTCTGAGTTCTCCGACTTTTATCTTGTTTAGACAAGGTCATAGTCAAAGTGGAGGTTCTCTCCTCCCTTCAGAGAAAGGTACCTCCTTCTTTGAAGACCTGTTCTTTCCACTGGGATCTCACTCACAGAGATCTTTTGCCAGAGTATCTTGGCTTTCCATGCCTGAAATACTCTCAAGGGCTTTTCAGCCAGATCCGAATGCCTTTAGGGCTGATTCTGAGGCCAGAGTGCTGTTTAGGACATCCACCATTCTATGAGTCTGCTGAGTATCTCACTTCCCATGTTGGATCACTCTCCCCTTTATTTATTCTATCGGTTAGTGTTAGCAGGTACTAGACTTGTTTATGTGCTCCCTTTGACTCTTAGTCCTTTCATTATGATCAATTGTGAACTGAAATTGATCACTTGGACTAGTGAGATGGCATTGGTACATGCCACCTTGATGGGATTGAATTGAAATCCCCTGGTATGTTTCTAACTCTACCATTTGGGGCAAGTCAGCTTGAGCATGTCCCAAATTATACATCTCTTCCCTCTCTTATTCCCACTCTTATGTTTAACAGGGATCACATTTCAGTTAATTTTCAACACTTAAGAATAACTGTGTATTAATTACAGAATTAAACCAGTCATATTAAGTAGAACAGATAAAAAACTACTAAGAGGGATAATGTATTAAGTTCTTCATTAATAGTCAGGGCTATGCTGATCAAGTCACCGTTTCTCATAGTGTCCATTTCACTTCAACAGGTTTCCTTTTTGGTGTTCAGTCAGTTGTCACCGATCAGGGAGAACATATGGTATTTGTCACTTTGGGACTGGCTTAGTTCACTCAGCATGATGTTTTCCAGATTCCTCCATTTTGTTGCAAATGACTGGATTTCGTTGTTTCTTACTGCAGTATAGTATTCTAAAGAGTACATATCCTATAATTTCTTTATCCAGTCTACCGTTGATGGGCATTTAGGTTGGTTCCAGGTCTTAGCTATTGTGAATTGAGCTGCAATAAACATTAGGGTGCAGACCTCTTTTTTGTTTGCCAATTTAAATTCCTTTGGGTAAATTCCAAGGAGTGGGATGGCTGGGTTGAATGGTAGGGTTATATTCAGGTTTCTGAGGAATCTCCAGACTGACTTCCATAGTGGCTTGACCAGTTTGCATTCCCACCAACAGTGGGTTAGTGTCCCTTTTTCCTCACATCCTCGCCAGCATCTGTTGTTGGTAGATTTCTGCATGTGAGCCATTCTAACAGGGGTGAGGTGAAACCTCATTGTGGTTTTGATTTGCATTTCCCTGATTGCTAATGGCCTTGAACATTTTTTCATGTGTCTGTTGGCCATTTGGATTTCCTCTTTTGAAAAATGTCTATTGAGGTCCTTGGCCCATCTCTTAAGTGGGTTGTTGGTTTTGTTTTTGTGGAGTTTCTTGATCTCTTTGTAGATTCTGGTTATCAACCCTTTATCTGTTGCATAGTTTGCGAATATTTTTTCCCATTCTGTCGTTTGCCTCTTCACTCTCCTGTTTCTTTTGAAGTACAGAAACTTCTCAATTTGATGCTATCCCAATAGTTGATTTTGGCTTTGACTGCCTGTGCCTCCCGGGTCTTTTCCAGAAATTCTTTGCCTGTGCCAATATCTTGAAGGGTTTCTCCAATGTTCTCTAATAATTTGATGGTGTCAGGTTGTAGATTTAGGTCTTTAATCCATGTTGAGTGGATTTTTGTGTAAGGTGTAAGGTAGGGGTCATTCACCTTTTAGACACAGGGAGCAATGATTCATTTCAAACATGTAACAGAAGCTCATGTGCTTTGGAGAAAGGGCCAATGAGAATCAAGGGAGATGAGATTTAGAAAGCAATGTGATTGTGCAGGTGACAAGGGATTTGGTGGGGGAGGGGGAGTGAGCCAACCTGGGAAACACGCAGGAGGCTGAACTTGTGGCATCTGGCTGCTGTTTGGATGCATGGAGCAAGGACAGGAATGTGACAAGGACAAGTTTTGAGTCACACACTGGAGCAGCCGGTGACTGGGGGTGCCATATGATTAAAAGGGGCGTCTCTCAGGACACATCGTTACATTTCCTGGAGTGAGGAGTGCAAGACAGTATGCCTCACCCCATAGTCATGAAATTTTTCACAGCAAATCAGCATACTTACTCGTCCATATAATAATGTCTTGTAAATATGACCAGCAGAAGACATCCCCACAAACTCTAGATAATAAAACCAAGATTGGGGAACAGAATTGCTGGACTTAGAGGAGGCTTATCTGTGGTTCCTCCTTTTCAGATTTGATAGGGCTGCCAGGACATCTGCCTCTCCATCTCTGTTTTATTTCAAATAGAGCTGGGCGTTTAGGTCCCATAAATAACCATAGAGAGATGAAAATAAAATGCTGAGTGAATTCAAAGAAGGGGCAAGTTTCCCCTGCCTAAAGAAAAGAGAATGGGACCCTAGTGTCCAAAGAAAAGCAGCATTTGGAGTTTCAGTCCTTCATTTCAGAACAAAACAGTAAAATGTCTTGGACGGAAAACTCTGAAATAAAACATGGGAAACTCTAAGTGCACAATACTGGGCATACAGCAAGCACTCAATAAATGAGTCTTTGATCCTGATCCAAATCCTAGCACTGTCTCAGCAATCACACGTTGCTCCTTTGCTCCCACCTGTCCTTGGACTCATCATCTTAGAGCTAACGAGGTCATATTTTCATGGTGCTGAGATCTGTTTTTACATCGGGATCCATTTTTCTCTCTAATCAAGGGGGTTTTAATGAAAGAGGATTTAGGAGACCAGTATGCAATAGAAAGAATCTAAAATTTCTCTTCAGCTGGTGGATTAGGCCCAAATTAGTGGTAAGAAGAGTGGAAAGAGGAACTAAAGCTGCCACATCTGTAAGTCACTCAGTTCTCTTCTAAAGAAAATCTCCCCTATGAGTTTGTAGCACAGAGTAAATGTTCAGTAAATTATTGCCAAATGAGTAAGGGAATGCATTGGTGCCCAAACATTATAATAGTAGCAGCAAATATCAGTAAAGGTCTTAGCATGTCATGGTCACTGTACAACAATGAGTCCGTCCTCTTCTATTTTTTTTCTTTTTGTACATTCCACATTAGGTAAGTTTCTTAGTATCATACAAAGAGTAACAGACAAAACCAGGGACACAAATCCATCATTGCACTTATTTTAGTCCCAGACTAATCCCATTGTTATATCATGTTTCATTCCAAATATTCATCCAATAGATATTTATTGAACATCTATTATGTGTTACTCATTTGCTAGATATTGGGGATAGAATGGTGAGACAAATAGGAAATGGCCCCTTAGTGAAGGGGAACAAACAAATGTAATAGTTAAAAAAAAAAAAACACTAACACATGAATAACCAATAACTTCAGGTTTTGGTAGGTGCTAGAAGAGCAAAACACAGTTGGAGTGATAGAAGATGAGGGGGATATAGGAGACTATTTTCAACAGGGGAGTTGGGAAAGGCATCCCTGAAGAGGGATCCATTTAAATCAAGTCCTGAGAACAAGAAATTTGTCATACAAAGCACTGCAGGGAAAGAGACTTTCTTTAATACCCCATCAGCAAAACAATACAAGAGTAAGCATTTCCAAGGTAATTTTTAATTTCTCCACACTTCTGCATGCATTATTTCACTGCACCCCAATGGGACAAGCCTTTGGAAATTATTCCCCTTCAGGGTCCTCTCCATAGACTGTCTCTGGTTATCTGTTCAATTTCCCATTGCTATTTTGTTAGTAGGTTAGTTAATAATTGCAGGTCATCAGTAAGGCTGATGTAAAGGTCAACTAACTCTGAGGGAAACAAAATCCTCCAATTAGTTAAGAGTCAGCGATGAGTGATGCCCGAAGCCAGGGTGAGGAGTATCAGAGAAATCAAAAGAAAAAGTTCCCTGACCATTGGCCAAAAAGCAACTGGTTGCTCTTTAGGGGAAGCCAAACTTGGCCTGCCTAATGAGCCTTGAAACTCTGAGCAAACAAATTCAGAGTCCACATTACAGACAAACAGAGGGCAACAAAGAGGGGATCATTAACCACACTGATTGGATGTAGCCCTCCCTCTACCGTGGAAAAGCTCTGCAATCCTGCCAGGCCATCATGGGGGAGATGCAGTCAGGATGGGCTGGCACACATCATCTCCTGGATGAGACCTACCCAGCCCTCCCTGCCTCTTCTCCCTTTTAATTCCTCACTGCTCCATCCTTCTCTCCACACTGGACAGCCACAGCAGTCTACAGAGAAGACCCAGAGTCCACCAGTGCACGTAATGTGGACTGCCACTATAAACAGGGTGGTGGTCATGAATCCATCATGGCACCATTTCCTCTGAGCCTGCAGGCAGCCTCAGGATCCCTCTCAACACAACAAACAGCTACTATTACATAAACAGATTTGGAACTCAATAGGAAACCTACAAGGCATTCCCACAGTCTATACCACTTTAATACCATTTCTAATCTTAGATCACCACATAGCTCTCTAAATGGGCTGGCATTCTAGATTATCCATTATGGTAGTAACTACCTTTCAATGAGCACCCACTACACACAACAGTGCTTGTAAATTCTCTACAGACTCTACTAACTCATGATTGCAACCCCATAAAGCAGAAGATAATATTAAGCACATGTTACAAAGAAAATGAACCAAGTCTCAAAGAGGTTACATAACTTACAAGACATGGAGTGGGTAAAGTGACTGATAAAGAATACAAACCTGGATTTTAGCTGATTTTAAACTTAGGTCATGACACCAACCACATCACAGTCAAGTTTTTAAGAGATCAACATGGTGGGCCGGCACTATTGCATATTGGGTAAAACTGCCACCTGCAGTGCCGGCATCCCATATGGGCGCCAGTCTGAGTCCCAGATGCTGCATTTCTTTTTTTCTTTTTCTTTTTTTTTTAACCTTTATTTAATAAATATAAATTTCCAAAGTATAACTTTTGGATTATAGTGGCTTTTTCCACCCATAACCTCCCTCCCACCCACAACCATCCCATCTCCCACTCCCTCTCACATCCCATTCACATCAAGATTCATTTTCAATTATCTTTATATACAGAAGATCAATTTAGTATGTACTAAGTAAAGATTTAAACAGTTTGCACCCATACAGAATAATGAAGTATAAAGTACTGCTTGAGTACTAGTTATATTGTTAATTCACATAGTACAACACGTTAAGGACAGAGATCCTACACGGGGAGTAAGTGCACAGTAACTCCTGTTGTTGATTTAACAGTTGACACTCTTATTTATGGTGTCAGTAATCACCCTAGGCTCTTGTCATGAGTTGCCAAGGCTATGGAAGCCTCTTGAGTTCACCAACTCTGATCTTATTTAGACAAGATCTTTTTCTTTTGAAAGATTTATTTATTTACTTGAAAGTCAGAGTTACACAGAGAGAGGAGAGGCAGAGAGTGAGAGAGAGGTCTTCGATCCAATGGTTCGAATTGGCCGCAATAGCCGGAGCTACGCTGATCTGAAACCAGGAGCTTCTTCCGGGTCTCCCATGTGGTTGCAGGGGCCCAAGGACTTTGGTCATCCTCCACTGCTTTCCCACACCATAGCAGAGAGCTGGATGGGAAGTGGAGCAGCCGGGACTCGAACCAACGCCCATAAGGGATGCCGGCACTACAGGCAGCGGCTTTACCTGCTCCACCACAGCACCGGCCCCCAAGCTGGGTTTTAATACAGAACTGCAGAGCAGCTGAGTATATCCTCCTAGGCTTTCATGAAAACAACAACTGTTTCCTGTCTTCCCACTTGGTTACCAAGTACTGTTCTGTGCAGTGGTGCCCCAGTAACGAGCAGTATCACACAAATCCATGGAGTTTACAAACTAACAGAGAATACAGACATGACATAAGTAAGTACATAGAAGATCTCTGATTTATAGTCAACAGCTCTCAGGGACCTGAAAGAATAAAACAATGGACAGTACAATTTTGAATGGAGGGGGGTGAGCTCAGAAAATTCTTCAGATGGGCCTGAAAGAGCAGGTCTGGTGAAGTACCTTCAAGCAACTCCTGGGCTGTCATGGCTTGTGAGTTAATGAGGCACAGCATTACTACAGGAGGTTGTTGAAAAAGGAAAGATGAATCATAGGATGAGAATATTCCTGCCTCACAATTTGGCCAAGAGCTTGTACTGGGACCTGGGATGCTGGACTATGGTGGATGCTGGACTATGGTGGATGCTGGAGCCTCCATTCCTCATACCCTACTCAGCTGAATTTTGGGCAGAGGAATGAACATCCTCCAGATTAGACAATTCAGAGCCCAGCTCTTGGGCCTTGCAGCCTTAGCTTCCATTTAGTCTCACACGCATCAAAGTAACTCCTCTGCTGGATTTTCCCATAGCTACAGACAGATGTCTGTCATCAGTCACAACAGGTAAACTGAAAACACAGAGTGACCAATGGTACTTTAAAATTGAGCCCAACAATGCATCTTTGAGAAGACTTCATGTATTACTTGTGTCCTAAGAAACATTTTTGAGCACTTTTTCACCTGGGAAATAATTAATTTCCAAATATTTTGTCTTCTGTGCCAGGACAGGATGCTGTAAGGTTCCTCTTTGTGAGTGTTGGAGCTCACAACTACATTTCAGCATTTTGTGTTTTATAACTAGAGAACAAGCATTTGAGGACAGCTGTGGTTATGTACACAGGCCCAGGTAAATTTGGCTGATTACTCAGTGAAGCGTCCACTGCAGGAAAAGAAGGAAGGACTCAAGAAACTCCAGTTGCCAACATTTTTCGATTTCTCCAATTTTAAGAATAAAGGATGTGCCCAGGATTTAATTGGACATGCTCAATTTCTTCCAACATAAACCAAGTTAATGTACAAAATGTCTAAATATATATTATATTTTTAAGTTGAATTAATGAGGGCAAATTTTACTTCTGTCCATGTTGAAGTCAGTAGTATTGGGCTTTTCTAAAACAACTAGAATATGAGATTAAATAGATAAATGACTGTTTTCAAATACTGAACTACAAGCATCACGGGGTTTTAAACCCTGAGAGAAACAGAAACAAACGAAGAAAGTACTACAATAACCTCAGGTCTCTGCTTCAAGGCACTTTGTGGATGTGGCCATACTATGGAGAAGCAAGCAAAGCTTCATGGGATTTGACTTGAGGAGACAGAGATCAGAGTTCAGGAAGGTGGGCGCAGCTTAAATTTTCAAGGCAGCACACAGAGAAGAGGCAGCTTTGTGCAAAGACAGAGCTCTAGAATTCCTCTGAGGAGCATCCTTGCATTTCTTTCAGGGCAAACAGCTATGCATGTATATGGGAAAATAGGAGGTAAGATGACAGTCCTAGAGTTTCCCCATGGCTGGGAGATGTTAAGATTCTGAGGAGATACCCTATTCAGAACCTAGAACACTCAATAGAGACCCTAAAAGGGTATATGTCTTAGAGAAAAAGAAGCTTTAGGATAAAGACTATCCTAGGTTAACCCTATAAAAAGTCAAAATAACCCCAAAAAAAATCAAGCTAACCTGCAAATAATGGCCTGTCAAAACAAACTGCTATATTTGAGTGGAAGCAACAAAATTTTATTTCACTGTGGCCATAGGAGATACATTATTTTAAAAGCACTGGGGTATTTTCTAGGATAGATCTCAACAAATTTTTAAAAATAGAAATTATTTCCAGTATCTTCTATGGCCACAATGAAATAAAACTAGAAATCAATAGCAAGAAAAACTTTTGAAACTACAAAAATACATAGAAATTCAACAACTTACAGTTAATAATCAATTGTTCAAAGAGGAAACTTAAAAACTTCTTGAACAAATTAAACTAGAAATACAACATGCCAAAACCTGTGGAATACAGCAAAAGCAGTACTAAGAGAGAAGTTTATAGCAATCAATGCCTGTGTGTGTGTGTATATGTGTGTGTGTATGTGTGTGTATATTTTTAAAAAGCCCAGAAAGATCTCAAATAAACAACATATCACTGAATCTCAAGGAACAAGAAAGATAAAAAATCCAAAACTGATAAAAAGGAAGAGATAATAAAACACAAACAAATAACAGGGACAAAAAAATGCCAAAAAAATGAAGCCAAAGCTAGTTTTTGGAAAAGATACACAAAACTGATAAGCCCTCATATAGACTAGTTAAGAAAAACAGAGAGGATTGAAATACATAGAATCTATCTCTATGCTCCTAAATCTGTATATATGAAACACATAAAATCAGTTTACCTTATATAAACTTTAAAAAATTGTCAAAATGAATTTTAAAAAAGATATACAGTTAAAAATTAAACAAAAATGGGACATTTCAACTGATAACACAGAAATGTAAATTATTGGTACAGAT
The DNA here is from genome assembly GCF_964237555.1 of Oryctolagus cuniculus. NCBI lineage: Eukaryota > Metazoa > Chordata > Mammalia > Lagomorpha > Leporidae > Oryctolagus > Oryctolagus cuniculus. The sequence continues at coordinate 62,587,374 of NC_091449.1, forward strand.
GACTATGAATAATTATATAGCAACAAATTTGATAACCTAGAAAAAAGGGACAAATTCTTGGACACATATACTTTATCAAGAATGAATCATAAGAAAACAGAATACCTAAAAGACCAATAATGAGTAGTAAAATTGAATTAGTAATTTAAAAAATATCTCCCATCAGGGGCCAGTGCTGTGACATAGCTGGTAAAGCCACGGCCTGCAGTGCCAGCATTCACTGTGGGCGCTGGTTCAAGTCCTGGCTGCTCCACTCCTGTTCCAGCTCTCTGGTACAGCCTGGGATTACAGTAAAAGATGGTCCAAGTCCTTGGGCCCCTACACCTGTGTGGGAGACCCTTCAGAAGCTCCAGGCTCCTGGCTTCAGATCCCTCCAGCTCCAGTCGTTGCAGTCATTTGGGGAGTGAACCAGAGGATGGAAGACTTCTCTCTTTCTCTGCCTCTATGTAACTCCGTCTTTCAAATAAATAAATAAATAAATAAATCTTTAAAGAAAATACAACACCCATCAAAGAAAAGCCCAAGACCAAATGGCTTCACTGAATTTTTAACAAATTTTAAAGATTTAACACCACTCCAGCCGGCACGGTGGTTCACTAGGCTAATCCTCCGCCTTGTGGCGCCAGCACACCGGGTTCTAGTCCCAGTCAGGGCACCAGATTCTGTCCCGGTTGCCCCTCTTCCAGGCCAGCTTTCTGCTGTGGCCAGGGAGTGCAGTGGAGGATGGCCCAAGTACTTGGGCCCTGCACCTCATAGGAGACCAGGATAAGTACCTGGCTCCTGCCATCGGATCAGCGTGGTGCGCCGGCCGCAGCACGCCGGCCGCGGCAGCCATTGGAGGGTGAACCAATGGCAAAGAAAGACCTTTCTCTATGTCTCTCTCTCTTACTGTCCACTCTGCCTGTCAAAAAATAAAAAATAAAAAAAAATAAAAAAAGAATTAATACCACTCCCCATTAAATTTTTTCAAAAAATAGAAAAATAAAGAATTCTTCCAAATTTATTCCATGAGGCCAGCATTACCTTGACACCAAAACCAGAAAAAGACACAACACAAAAGGCAAGTTAAGGTTCAATATCCTTGATGAAAATGATACAAGAATATTCAACAAGCTACTAGCAAGTCCAACCCAATAGCATATTAAAGGAATCATACACCATGACCAACTGGAATTCATCCCAGCAGTGTAAGGATGGTTCAACATAAGCAAATCCATAAATATAATACACCATATCAATAGAATAAAGGACAAAATCAAATAATCATCTCAAAAGACTCAGAAAAGGCATTTGATAAAATTCAACATTCTTCATGATTAAAAAAAATTGACTAAATTAGATATAGAAGGAATATACCTCAACATAATAAAGGTCATATGTAATAAGCCAACAGCTAACTTCATACTTAATGGGGAAAACCTGAAGGCTTTCTAAGATCAAGAATAATACAAGGATATAATAAAAATGGCTAGTAAATCTAAAAAGATATTTCTTAAAGGAAAACTTACAAGTAGTCAACAGCTAAGTGAAAAAGATATTCAGCATCACTAATCATCAGGAAAATGCAAAAAACAAATCCACAATGTGATATCTCACTCCAGTAACATTGACTGTACTCAAAAAGATGCAAGATAACATGTGTTGGTGACAATATGGAGATAAGAGAACACTTGCACAGTGTTCGTGGGAATGTCAATTAGTACAGCCATTGTAGAACACAGTATGTAGGTTCTTCAAAAGACAGAACTAAAAATAGAAGTACCATGTAATCCAGCAATCCCACAACTGGGTATATATCCAAGGAAAAAGAAACCCATCTGTCAAAGAGACACCTACACTCCCATGTTTATTGCAGCACTATTCATAATAGCCAATAAATGGAAATAACCTCAGTATTCACCCACTAATAAATTAGGTAAGGAAAGGTAGTAAAACACACAGTGGAATATCACTCAGCCATATTAAAAAAAAAATGAAATTCTGTCATTTGCAACAACATGGACAGAACTGGAGGTCATCATATTAAATGAGATAAACCAAGCACAGAAAGACAAATATCACATAATATCACTTATGTGGAGTCTAAACGATAGGTGGTCACATAGAAGCTAATAATGGTGGCTATCAGATGCTGTTGAGGGAAATGGGAAGGAAGGGATGGGGAAAGGTTGATTGAAGGGTGCTGGGGTACAGCTAAATAAGAGTAAGAACTTCTGGGGTTCTACTGCACAGTCCAGTGATTATAGACAATGATACTCTATTAAAATACCCTCCAAGTTGGGATTTTGGATGCTTTCAAGGAAAGGTTAAATGCTTGAAAAGACAAATACATTTATCCAGATTGGATTTTACATAATGCATCACAAAGTACCCCATAAATATGCACAATTTTTGTCTGTTAACTTTGTTAAATAACAAAGGCAATCTGGTTTCAGCGTCCAGAGGTTATGACATTGCTATAAATTGGTCATTCACACACTTTTCCAGATGCGATTCATTAACTTCTCATCCACTCAACAGTCCTATGCTGAGCACCACAAGAAGCTCAGTGGGATTTACTGTTCTAGCACTGGGCATTCCAAGAGGCATAGGTGCAAATTCTATTAACTGCAGTCATGATCCTGGTTGTTAAACAAACCCTCAAAAATACTTATGACCAAGAGAATGTATGTGTGGACAAATCTTTTTCTTCTTCAGTTCTGCCTGGAACAAAATAATGTGTTGGCTGTAATGTATCAATTTAAAATAACCCAATCAACCAGTAAACAAATATTTATCCTAATTTTAACCTGTGTCTCTAGTTAAAATGATTGTCTGTCTAGGGAAATTCAGAGCTATTTAAAAACCTCTGACTCACATCATTTCAAAAAGGGGTATCTAAAGGTTTCACTTATTTGCTCATGGCCCCCACAACTATTTTGTCACTAGGTTGATTAATCAACCAATATGTCATCAGCAAGACTGGAGTAAAGGTCAACCAAGTCCAAGAGAAATAAAATCAGTCAATTAACTAAGAATCAGTGAGGAGTGATGTTGAAACAAGAGTAAGAAATATCCAATAAATCAAAGGAAAATATAACCCAGCCACTATCCAAAAGGCAACAAGTCTCTCTTAAGAGTAAACCAATCTTAGCCCACCTAAAGAGCAGAGAGATATCTGATTTTGACGCTATTACTATGTCATCCTACTGACACAACCAAAATCATAAACTGGAGCATCATAGGAAAAGGTTCATCATAATGCACTGTAATCTCTTCTCCAGCCACCATACCCTACCCTCTCATATGTCCTTCTTGCAGCTTCACTGCCCTTTCCATGCCACCCTCATGTGCAGCTTGCTCTCTCACCAAGCTGTACCCCAGATGTCCTCCAACAGAGACATGCCAGCTTTCTCAGGAGAGCAGTAACCCTTTCCCCTGTGCCTAAAGCCCTTGCTCGTGTCTAGGATAATCCACTGTTTAAAGGCTCTTATTTCTCCCTCTCACTACATCAGTGCTTATAACCTTGTGGTAAACATTATAATTAACCTGGGAAATTAAATGGTTTTACTTGGACATAACTCCCAGAGGTTCCAACAGAATTTCTAAGGGGCTGTGACCCAGGCAAAGGAGATAGGAGATAGTCACCCTCAGGTGACTCTTAGGTATAGTCAAGGCTGAAAATTAGTGCAGAAGGCCAATGCTTCTCCTATGTTAATATGCATACGATTCACCTAGGGGCTTATGAAAACCAAGATTCAGTTGTAGGTGGTCTGGGATGAAGGACTAACATTCTGTGTTTCTAAAAAATTCCCAGGTGCCCCTGCTATTGATACTCAGATTTCATTGGGTAGTAAGGTAGAAAACAAACTCTTAAGAGCAGAAAGCTGACAGTGGGGCACTCAAAGATTGTGTTGTCAAGACAGCTCACACGTGGCAGAAGGGAGTCACTGACCCAAACACTTGGAATAGTAATTTGGCAGAATCTCTTAAAATTAAAACATGCCCCAACATTTTGTCCCAGGAGCCCAATTTTGGCAATTATGTAACAATGAAAACTACCAGTTACACAAAGCTATTTTTATTATGACATTTAGTGCAGCCTTCTGATAACAAAACAAACAAAACTGAAAACAATCTGAATGTTTACTAAGAAATAAATGGCTGCGTATAAAATACTTTTATGCCTTTGTGAAATATTATGTAGCCATTGAAAAAATCTTTTAGAGCTAAGTCTATGAATCTGAAAGCTTCTCTCTCATGTATTATTCATAAGAAAATAAAGTTACCAAATTGTATGAACAGTATGATTCTCACTTCCAAACAAACAGTAATATCCTATTACACAAGTTCCTGTGTGTGTTTAGGGTTTGTTTGAGATGGAACATGTATTAAACACACACATCTATAAGTTGGTACCAATTTCTCTCTCTTTTTTTTTTTTTTTTTTTTTTTTTTTTGACAGGCAGAGTGGACAGTGAGAGAGAGAGACAGAGAGAAAGGTCTTCCTTTGCCGTTGGTTCACCCTCCAATGGCCGCTGCGGCTGGCGCGCTGCGGCCAGCGCACCACGCTGATCCAAAGCCAGGAGCCAGGTGCTTCTCCTGGTCTCCCAAGGGGTGCAGGGCCCAAGCACTTGGGCCATCCTCCACTGCCTTCCCGGGCCACAGCAGAGAGCTGGCCTGGAAGAGGGGCAACCAGTACAGAATCTGGCGCCCCGGCCAGGACTAGAACCCGGTGTGCTGGCACTGCAAGGCTGAGGATTAGCCTATTGAGCCGCAGTGCTGGCCTACCAATTTCTCTTAAATAGTGGTGGTGAGAATCAACAAAGGATGGAATGAGTATTAACTTTAAAATTTTTTACATTGTTTTCTTGGCTACGGTGAGTTAACTTCTGATATCTTAAAAGAATCATTTATAAAAAGACAGCAAAAATGTTCACTAATATAATCAGCAAGGCAGAATACCACTAAAAGTTCCATTTCTAGATCTTACATTCAAAGCAGAGCATGAGGCCCACTGAAAAGATTATCACTGTCTCACTAGCACTAAATCTTGAGGATCAACTCCAAGTATTCAGCAAGATACACAAAGCCTGGCACAACCTGGTTATGGTATGTCGCTCGACTTTCAGCCTTAGCTTCACCCTCCTTCTGCCCTGTGTGTACACCCCCTTCATCCTGAGCATGCCGTGTCCTTGCTTTTCTCCAGGTTTCGTACACACAGTGGCCTCTTCCTGCAATGCTCTCCCTTCTCTCTTCCACCTAGATTATCATTACCTATTCTTCAAGGCTCAGCCTAAGAATTTCTTCCTTTAGGAAGACTTGAATATCACTCTCTGGTTTAACTGAATTAGACTTCTGTGTTCACATGACACATCTCCTACTGGACTCTATGCTATTAAGGGTAGGGAACATAGCCCTCATAGATATTCAACAAATATGTGTCACATGGATGGCTGACCTAATACTGTGGTTGGATGCATGGATGAATGACAGGTATAACATGTATGATGACTTACCCAGGATCATATAGCTAATAGCTTCTAAGAAAAAGGTAAGTATGTGAGACTGAAAAAAAATTTTAGAAGAAAGGATAGTGATCCTTTATTCCAGGTCTACTTAATTTTTCTTCTTCTAGTGATGTGATAGTCACCTCTGGACAGTCCATGAATCTGAAAACGCTTTGGGGTTAGGCTGGAGTAGGACTATCATTTTTAAAACCAACTCTTCTTTTTTAAAGATTTATTTATTTATTTGAAAGTCAGAGTTACACAGAGAAGGCATAGAGAGAGAGAGAGAGAGAGAGGTCTTCTATCCGATGGTTCACTCCCCAGATGGCCACAACGGCCAGAGCTGTGCCGATCTGAAGCCAGGAGCCAGGAGCTTCTTCCAGGTCTCCCACATGGGTGCAGGGGCCCAACGAGTTGGGCCATCTTCCACGGCTTTCCCGGGCCATTACAGAGAACTGGACAGGAAGAGGAGCAGCCAGGTCTCGAACCAGCGCCCATATGGGATGCCGGAGCTTCAGGCCAGGGCATTAACACACTGTGCCACAGGGCCCGCCCCTAAAACCATCTCTTAACTCACAGTGTCATTGCCTCTGCGGGAACCAATGAACACAACTGACTCAGAGACCAGATTGGGTACCACATCTGTCCCTCTTCAAGCTCAATGAGGCCAAAAACTTATCTCCAGGTATTTCATAATCCTACACCTTTGCAAATGCATACACACATGCTTACTCACCCATGCACACCTATAGGAAGTGAGTCAGTACAATGCAGGAAGAAAATGACAAGGTCTGGGTGCCAGAGAAGTTACTGCAGCTCATTTTTTTTTTTTACAGGCAGAGTGGACAGTGAGGGAGAGAGAGAGACAGAGAGAAAGATCTTCCTTTTCCGTTGGTTCACTCTCCAACAGCCGCTGAGGCCGGTGCGCTGTGGCCGGTGCACCGCGCTGATCTGAAGCCAGGAGACAGGTGCTTCTCCTGGTCTCCCATGGGGTGCAGGGCCCAAGCACTTGGGCCATCCTCCACTGCACTCCCGGGCCACAGCAGAGAGCTGGCCTGGAAGAGGGGCAACCAGGACAGAATCCAGCATCCCGACCGGGACTAGAACCCGGTGTGCTGGTGCCACAGGCAGAGGATTAGCCTACTGAGCCGCAGTGCCAGCCTCTGCAGCTCATGTAACACCAAACTTCTGGCAACTGATCAGATCTGGCATTTTCTCTCCACCTTTCTAAGGTGACCTAAATAAAGCTTCCACATTCTAATGCTACTAAGAAGAGCAGTCATACAAACACCTGGTTCCAACTGAGTTTGGAGGTAAGTGGTTTGGATGGGATAGTTCTGGGAATAAAAGAGGTGCCCACTGGACAGCATGTGAGGACAAATGAGAGTAAACTGGAGTACCTATGACAAACCAAGGCATATGTTCACCTTAAACCAATGATCTCAGAATCATTCATTTTCCAGCTACCAATATGCACTTGCTGAATTTTAGTGGAATATGAATTATTTTATTTTTAACATCACTTATGGGAAAAAACAGTTACTCATTTAAATGTCTATTTCTACCTTCCCGCATGGCATCTGATATCTAATTGTCTGTTTAATGAATGAGCCACAGCAGTAACCATTAGTGTGAATACTAATGACTCAGCTCCTCCAGGCCTATACCCTGACATCTCCCATCCACGCCTGTTCTCTGCATCTTCCCAACCTGATTTGCATCCTCAGTCCAACTCCCCTATTTATCAACCTCATAACCCTCCAGTATTTATGCCTCATCATTTCATCTATGAGGGTGTTTCCAAAAGTTTATGAAAAATGAGATGAAAAGCTTATTTTGCAAAAAATTGAAGTTCGTGCAATTTTTTCATGATGAGCAATTTCCATGAACTTTGTGAAGATCCTTCATAACATCTAACATTTTGATTAAAGAAGCAGAAAACAGACCTCATAGCTATGATTCTAAAGAAGACACCAAAATGAGATCCCCATGTCCTTTGGAATCATGCTCATGCATACATGCACGAACACACACACACACACACACACACTGCAGAGCTCTCCCTCTGATGCAGTGCTCCTCCTTAGCACGCTTTCTCTGTTGCAGAAGGAACATGCAAACAAGCTGAGACTGACTCTGATCTTTCTTAACAAAGAACAATGACTCCTCCGGTCAGTTCTCTCCTGTCCAAACCATCACTCCATATGTGCTATAGCTTCATCTCCACAGCAGATCGTAAACCCATCGAAATAAGGGATAATCTCTTTAAACCGTGAGAGTTTTTCTTTTCTTTTTTTTTTTTTCACCAAGGAATACATCTCAGGATTAAGCAGGGTGTTGGCTGACCTTTATTAGTGCTGTTTACAGAAACATATGTAAAATGCTATGAATATTCTTTAAATTTACTTTTCCCCTTCTTGACATTTTTAGGTGAATGTACAAATATTCCCAAGGGTTTTCATATATTTACTTTTCACCTTTTCCCCAAACATTTTTCATTCTAAAATCTCAAGTTTTTCTACCACAAATTCTCTGATCATAGGAGTTAATCATCCAGGATGAAAGGAAGCAGAGTAAGGAAAATATTTTATGTTAATGATTCTCAAACTTGAGTTTCTATCAGAATCCACTAGGGGGTTTATTAAAACAAAGATTCCCGAGTCCCAGAGTTTCTGATTCCAGTTGTCAGAGGTATAGCCGAGAATTCACATTTTTAACATGGTCCTAGGTGTTGCTGATGCAGCTGACCTGGGGACCACACTTTGAGAAACACAACTTGGGGAATTCCTAAGAGATACACAAAGTATATATTCTAATAGTGCTGGAGTCAATATTTCCTTCAGTACCAATATTAAATGTAAGTTGACCAGACATAGGAGCCAATATTTTTACTGAGCACATACTATGGGTCAGGAATAGAGCACTCTTCATACATTTCTCAATTAATACTCCATAACTCTGTGACATATATTACATTATTGTCATAGTTCTAAAAAGAAGAACACTGAGGGACAGAGAGAGAAACTTCTGCTCAAAGTCACATAGATGGGACTCCAGGCCCAATACCAGGAACACTTCCTATATTGCCCACACTCCAATATTACAGAATGACACTCTACACACACAACCTAGGGCAAAGTACCCAGGGAACATTCCTGGAGTGGATCATTCATGAGTTGTAAAGTATCACATCCAGGTCATAAATTTCCTTTCCACCCCTAATAGTCCAAACAAGGTCATTGAAATGCACACCTGCCTTGGGCTGGGTCCTTCTGAGAACAGATCCCGAGACAGGGATGTGGATTGTGTATGGGAAGTGGAGAAAAACCGATCAGCTGCGGCCCACTGCAAGCAGATGGGGCTTGCTTCCTCTGAGATCATCTTAAGGTCAATCAAGAATAGACCTCAGAATTGAATCCCTTGAAATGGGGAGACTGGGGCGTTTCTCTACTGACTTCCATCCACCGGTGGGTGAGGGTTGACCCTTTCCATCTCTGGGTTAGACTCACACACAAAACAACAACCTGCATTGACTTCAGAGAAGACAAAGCACTGAGTTCTCACAATTGGTAAATACCAGCAACATGGATGGAGCTGGCCACTGCACCGATCCTGAAATCAGGTGGGCCCAAGGGAACATGGAGCATCATGGGTATCTGTTATAGTGACTTGTTCTCTTGAGTACAGGTATGGTAACTTCATAAAGAAAATGTAAACCAGGATGAAGTGACAGTGTCAGAAGCTTCACTGGTTGCTACAGCAACAGTGGGTACACCCAACAGACCATGAGAGAGGGAGCCAGGAGATGGTTAAGGACAGTTATCTGAAGATGAGCTAGGACCACCCTCTCTAATTCAAGAAAGCACTTAAGAAAATAAAGAATAATATAGAGCATACTTAGAAATTATTTAAAAGACAGCATGAATTCTGGAGCCAGGACTCCCCCATGTTCAAATCCTGGCTTCACTAACTGCCAACTGGGTACTTTTTGGTAAATTACTTAAGTTCTCTTTGTCTCTGTTACCTGTGGGGAGCAACTCGGACTAGACTAAGTTACTGGAATTAAGACTTATTCTAGGGCCGGCGCCGCGGCTCACTAGGCTAATCCTCCGCCTAGCGGCGCCGGCACACCGGGTTCTAGTCCCGGTCGGGGCGCCGGATTCTGTCCCGGTTGCCCCTCTTCCAGGCCAGCCCTCTGCTGTGGCCAGGGAGTGCAGTGGAGGATGGCCCAGGTGCTTGGGCCCTGCACCCCATGGGAGACCAGGAAAAGCACCTGGCTCCTGGCTCCTGCCATCGGATCAGCGCGGTGCGCCGGCCGCAGCGCGCCGGCCGCGGCGGCCATTGGAGGGTGAACCAACGGCAAAGGAAGACCTTTCTCTCTGTCTCTCTCTCTCACTGTCCACTCTGCCTGTCAAAAAATAAAAAATAAAAAAAAATAAAAAAAAATAAAAAAAAGACTTATTCTATGCATCTGCTCTCCCACAATATGGCGCTGGGAGAGAAGAAAACAGCTTCTACACAGCTGCCTCCAGTTCAACCAATAAGCAGCAGGAGCTGATTCGGATTGGAGGAGAGCAGCGTACTCGGCGTGTGGGCAGCCGAGTTAGGATTGGCGGAGGAGGACTATAAAGGAGGAGAGAGACGGCATGCACCAGGAACATCTAAGGGGAACATCTAAGGGAAACACCTGTGCAGCCCCCGAGAGAGCCGGCCGGCGGTGTGCCGCTCCCCTGCGGAAGTGGGGAATGTGGCCAGGGGGAACTGCCCTTCCACGGAGGTGGAAGGGTCAGTAGCCAACCTGGGAAGAACCAGCAGCAAACCCGGGGAGGGCCGAGCAGACGAAAGAACAGCGCAGGGTCCTGTGTCGTTCCTCCATGAAGAGGGGGAGCGACATAATGGTGCCGTGACTCAGATAGGAAGCCTAGGCAGGGTTTAGTGTCGTTCCTCCACGAAGACGGGGAGCGACAGTTACCCACCTATAAAAGGTAGACATTATGAGGATTAAGTTAGTATCCATAGATGCTTAGAAAAATGACTAGCACATAGTAAATATTGTTTTGAATATATTAACTAATTGTTCTGATTTACAAAATGGCTAAATTATTCATAAATTAAACTACTTTGTCATTAAAGTTATTAGTAGTCCCACACTTCATCATTGGGTACAAAACAGGAATATCTATTAACAGGGTGATAAGAAATTTACCTATTGAAGGAGATTGCCATTTCTCAATCTTTGGTGACTTCATTACCTTATGATTAATTTAAGTCCATGTATTACCTGAAAAATATAAGTGGTTACCAACAATTGAGCACTTACTACATTCCAGGAAAAATCTAGACATTACATAGGGTCTGTTTTCTCAATTTTTGCCAATTTTTTCTTCTTTCCTTATAGTTAATAATACAGGTCCCAGGATGCCCTGAATCAAAGATATTGTGAATTATAATATGCCCTTGTATCATTTTTACCAACAGAAGGAAAACAAGTCATTTGTAACATTATCCATCATGGACAGGGCAGAGGGGATAAATGAAACAGAAAGAACCAGGGCTTTGGAATCAAGGGTTTTCAAGTCAGACCCAGCTGCGCCTCTTATGTCTGTACAACCTTGATGCACATTAACTTTTTAACCTTCTGCATCTTCATCTCTATAATGTGAATGTTTATATTTAGCCCACAGCATTGGAAGGGAGTGGTGGTAAGGACAGTAGTTATGGCCATCATTTCCTGCAAACTTCCTGTGTACCAAGTGCCATTCAGAACCCAGGTACCATTCAGAACCCGTGTGCTTGGTCCTCACAAGTCTCTAAGGGAGGTATTGCTGCTGCTGTGCCGGCAGATGAAGAATGCAAGGGGACCCATGTGGTAAGCAGCCTCCCAGAGGCCACCAGAGATCCTGCTTCCAGGGATTCACATTATACCTTTGTGTGGCACTTTCCCCAGCTAGGAGCTTGACTGATGGATGTGTTATCACTTCCAAGATCAGCTTATGAAAACTTACTGGATGCCCTCTTGTGCAGCTGCTCCACTGACTCCCATGGCATTGAGCTAAGGAAGACCTCCAGCCAACAGCCCATGAAGAGCTGGTATGAGCACCTTGTTGTCGCTCCCCCTCTTCACGGAGGAACGACACAGGACCCTGCGCTGTTCTTTTGTCTGCTCGGCCCTTCCCGGGTTTGCTGCTGGTTCTTCCCGGGTTGGCTACCATCCCTTCCACCTCCGTGGAAGGGCGGTTCCCCCTGCCACTTTCCCCACTTCCGCGGGGGAGCGGCACACCGCCAGCCGGCTCTCTCGGGGGCTGCACAGGTGTTCCTTCAGATAGATGTTCCCCTTAGATGTTCCTGGTGCATGGTGTCTCTCTCCTCCTTTATAGTCCTCTTCCACCAATCCCAACTCTGCTACCCACACGCCAAGTACGCTGCTCTCCTCCAATCCGAATCAGCTCCTGCTGCTTATTGGTTGAACTGGAGGCAGATGTGTAGAAGCTGTTCCCTCCTCTCCCAGCGGCATATTGTGGGAGAGCAGATGCATAGAATAAGTCTTAATTCCAGTAACTTAGTCTAGTCCGAGTAGCTCCCCACACCTTGTGAGAAAACTCAGAAGAGAACTCAGAAGAAGAGAACTCAGATCCTCTTACAGTCGAACCTCCAGACAAGACCACAAGGCCTGGCTGATGGCAGAAGTAGAGAGCCCAGCTAAGCCATGCTTAGATTCTTGATCCACAGAAGTTATGAGATAACTGATGCTTGTTTTTAAGCCACTTAGCTTGGAGGTAATTTGTTATTCAGCAATAGGACACTAAGACACATGATGTAAAATAACTTTCCCAAAGTTATTCAGATTATATAAGCCAACCAGTTAACTCAAAACGGCACCCACTACAATCTTAAGCTCTGAGAAAAGTGTAATGATTGTGATGAGGTTGATGACAGTTCTGCTGCTCATGATGATGGTGATGACAGTGACAAAGTGACATAACATTGATGAAGAGTAGTTAAACAAGGCGATCAAAAATGTTAAATGAGAGTTATGCCAAAATGCATCTTTGGATGAACTCTTGAAAATACCTTCTTCTTAACAAAAAGAAAGAAGACAAAATCTACTTTTTTTCAGCTTCCTCTGGATTCAAAGAAGGTCAGCACAAAAGAACTTCACATCTACTCCTGCCAGACTGGATGAGACTGCCTCACTGTGTCCATGTCCCACTGGAGAAAGTTCTTGTATTGTTGTGATGAAAATATGCACAAGTGAGGAAATCCAAACTCCAATCGGTGAGTTTTTTTAAAAGCTCGTATTTGTATATTTGATGTGCAACCTAATTAGACCAGAGCATCTTTAATTAAGTGTGTCAGCCCCAGTGGAAGCCACAGAGTTCAATGCTAATAAAGCTGATAAAGGTTTTTGTTTCTCAGACTTCTTTTATTTAATGCCTCAACCATGTTAAGCCAATCTGTAACATATGGGCAGTTCTCCCACTATGGATTTATCATTTGGGTGTTTCTTTCTGTGAATTAATACAATCAAACGCCTGCCAGTATTAATTATTTTTCTCTAAGAAGCAAATCCCAGAATTTAGCAATAGCCAGCTGTGATTTACCACTGGCAGTGCAGCAGAACGATGGACCTAAGCTGTCTGCCACGGCCCCGGGGCAGATGAGGAGGGGCCTCCGTGCTCTGGGGCTGACCTCACCTTTCAGTGGTTCCAGATAAGCCAGCATTCTTGGCACCTGCCAGCCTCACCACCCTCCTGCAACATAAATCATGTGGTTTTCAGCAAGCTCTCCTTCTAGAAGTGTTGCTGGTCACTAGGAGACTACACGCCTGGGAGACTTCACTGGGTGGGGTGTACAACACACACCATCTGCCTGGATTCTCTTGTCAGGTCTTGCTATTAGAACAAAATTCCTTGGACCAAGGTCTTGCCGCCCTGAGCCTTTCCGGTGCCCTTCCTGATGGCTAGAATTCTTTTCACCACATTGACCCCTACCTAGCCATCACCCTTCCTCTAGGTCTTGACTTAAATATCATTTCTCTGCATCCACCCAATTTAACCAAGTTCAAAGTCACACCAAAATCATTATGCAGCTCCCTATTTAAGGTAGAGCCCTTAGCACATGACCAGAATTACTTACTCTATCTATTCATCTGTTTACTTGGCTGTCACATACCCACCCATGAAATATGAGCACCCTGAGAGGGGCCACATGGCCTTATTTAGCATTGCATCCCAAGCTCCCATCACAACACAGGGCCTAGGTAATGCAAATAGTGAAACAGAAATCTCAAAGGATGCCTGTGTGCCTTTACTGCCCAAGGCCGTGTCTGTATCAGAAGAACTATGGTTTCTAAGTAATTATAAGAAGAGTAACCCAGCAGCCAGTAACAGGATAAAAGAGAGGTCAACAAAAATATTACGTAGCCATATTTGGCTCAATGGTGCAACATCAGAATTTAGAATAAATACACTAGGATTAGAATTCTGTGTTACTTCAACCAAATAATTTACTCTCTCTGAATTTTTATTTCCTTATCTGTAAGGAATGAACACAGCCATCACCAAGGAGGTATGAAAGCATAATTAGTAAACACAATTGTTCAACAAAGAGTCTTTGAACCTGAACTGGAAGAAAACTAATCTCAGGAGAACAGTAAATAAATACCCAATTGGATTAAATTTATGACATGGATCCAAGGGATAATAAGGAATGTGGAGAGTCCAAAGACCAATTTTCAGCATAGTGTGTCTTGCTGAAGTTACTTTACCATAGTTTTATGTGGCATTTCATAAAGTTTCTGTATCTTGGGTACTTAACTTTTTTTAAAAAAGAAAAAACTAGAATTCAATCAAATTTATCTTTATATCTCTTTTTTTCCACTCATTTCAGCATTGTCCTATTTCCTGGAATGGCTTATATAATCAGATACTGGTCTCAAAAAGCCAAGAGGATAGTGTGTGGATATCAGAGGGTCTCTTTAGGTTAATGAATGAGTCTAGCAAGATGAACCTTGAGAACTGCACACTTCTTCCTTTCAACTCCTTAATGCAAGAAAACACCAAGGATACAAGAAAGCTGAAAGGAATAAGGAATATCTACTTGAGACTTAAACTGAGCCAAGCAACTAACAAATATTATGTTACAAACTAACCTCAAAGGGATAATTTGAGAGTGGAAAGCCACCATAGAACAAGGAGAACAGTTCGAATGCCTCACTGGTCTCCATTAATTCACCCACTCATCCTTTCAACAAACATCGATTCACCTCTCATTCTGCACAGAAAAAGAGGGTGCAGGCTATGCTCATGCAGCTAGGATCCACTCAATCCCATACCTGCACTGATGAAGTGAAGAAGGGAATTTGATCGTACCCTCACAATTTTTAAAAATTTTCTATCAAGTACATTTGATAATATCCTCATTAAATTTAGAAAGCATCTAAAATCAAGGAATATCACCAGCATACTGAAAGGCAGAGTTATATTTTGTGAGCCAATTAGGGTTAGTCCACCTGGAAATGGGGTTTCTAACCCCATTGATTTTTACCTTATGTTTCTGCAGTGGCTCTGGGAGAGGAGAGAAAGTAGAACAGGCAACTAGGCACTACTAGCTGTCAAATATACTCCAGAACCTGCTGAAATTATCCACATCAGCCAGTCTGAAGCATGTGGAACTCTTCCTCTCAGAAACTACAACAAAGGCCTTGCTCATTCTCCTCTCTCTTCCTCTGCTTCTTTACTAATCCTTTTGCTTTCCTGTGTGGTCCTTTACATGATACACCTGTTTCTAGGGAACTGAGAGCATTAAAAAAAAAAAAAAAACCACTTCTTCCTTCATGATAGCCACTGCCATCTTTGTATGGGTTACCACACTAATTAAAACAAGCCCCAGGAAGCAGGTACCCTTAAAACAGACACCAAATCCTCTGGAACAGGAGTAGAAGCAACACACAGAGGAGGCTGTGGAGACTGTAAGTCTCTGCTGGGGTTTGTGACCCTTGTTAATGACGACAATCTACTGGGCAGTGGAAACACACTTTAAGTTTTTAAATGAGCAAATGTGATCAGACTGACATTAGAGCAAATATTTTTATGATTTCATCAAAATCAGGGATGTCCATTCTCAGTCTTTTGTCTCAGAAACAGAAATACCAAAAATGAGGCTTCCACCATGAACTCTACTGTGTTGAGAAAAGAGGGTGCGGGAGGATTTAATCTGTTACTGACAAAGGAAAACTGTTACTCAGAAACTGAACATCCATGCTTCCATCTGAACATGTGATGGATAAGCTCAAACACCAGCTCTGGACGATTCACAGGCATCTCTGTGACCCTTCCGCAGGCGGCCAGCTCCAAATTAAGCCTGATATACAGCTGCAGACGGTGACTAATATGCAGCTCAAGCTCATAAGTAGGCTGACCCCACTGCACATACTCAAAATTAGGGAGAGGAAGGCTGAGCACCCTTCAACAGCAAACAAACACAGGGTAAGAGTGACTGTGTTCCAGTTTCTGCATCATACTCCAGAGGAAGGAAATGTTCACTGTATGGCCCTCCTCTTTCCTAATGGCTTTCTGAGATTTTTTTTTCTCCTTTACTCCCAGTTTTGAGAATTTTAAACTCAAGCAAAATTACATTTACTATATATTGTGTATATGTCAAAAACTAAGTAGAGAGGCCAGTGCTGTGGCGCAGCGAGGTTAAAGCACCGGCCTGCAGCGCCTGCATCCCATATGCGGGCCAGTTCATGTCCCAGCTGCTCTGTTTCCAATCCAGCTCCCTGCTAGTGTGCCTGGGAAATCAGAGGATGGCCCAAGTCCTTGGGCCCCTGCACCCATGTGGGAGACCTGGAAGAAGCTCCTGGCTTCTGGCTTCAGATCGGCTCAGCTCCAGCCATTGTGGCCATTTGGGGAGTGAACCACAGGATGGAAGGCCCCTCTCTCTGTCTCTACCTCTTTCTGTAACTCTTTCAAATAAATAAAATAAATCTTTAAAAAAAAAACTAGAGCTTCATGGTGGCCATGCAACATTGACTATTTATAGAAATGCCAGTATATATCCCTATAATAAGTGTATGATGCTGTGTTGTGTGCCATATACTTATATACGCAATGGATTCTGCTCTAATAGCATATGCATTCTCACGTAGAAGCTAGGCTGAGGAACTCAAGCAGTAGAAGATTCCTAGAGCAAGCAGCAAAGCTCCAAGGAAACACTGGATGTATCTGCAGGGAGGTGACGGAGGCCTTTGGAAAGGGTCCGTTTCATTGCAAAGCTAAAAGGTCTCTTTGTACTGAGATTGACAGATCCAGCCCTGCATATGTGGGTCAGGGAATAACTTGGGAATCAGATGGCCCCATCCTCACGTCCTCTCCCTATCATGAACAGCAACTCAAGGCCCCTCCCTGAGCCTTTATTTACTCACCTGTTAAATGCAGGACAAGGAATGAAAGAAACAAAATTTTATTATAACAACACCCAAGAAATTCCAAGTTCTGCACATAATTATATGTATAGTGGCCCTCAGTATCCACAGAGCCTATCAACCACGGAATGAAAATGTTTGAAAAGCAAAATTACTTGGGTTCCGAAATATGTACAGGCTTTTTGTCTTTTCTCTATTCCCTAAACAATTCAGTATAACACTTTTTACATAGCATTTATATTGTATCACATGTTATATGCAATCCAGAGATGACTTACAGTATACAGGAAGATATGTGTAGGTTACATAGTGAATT
The DNA here is from genome assembly GCF_964237555.1 of Oryctolagus cuniculus. Classification (NCBI taxonomy): domain Eukaryota; kingdom Metazoa; phylum Chordata; class Mammalia; order Lagomorpha; family Leporidae; genus Oryctolagus; species Oryctolagus cuniculus. The sequence continues at coordinate 62,604,604 of NC_091449.1, forward strand.
GAACATCCACAGATTGTGGCATGAATCCCTGGGACCAATTCCTCAGATATATTGAGGGACAGCTGCATATATTAGAGGTCTTCAGAAAGCTAATATAAAATGCATATTATAAAAAAATGCATGGATTTCAAAAGTTTTACACCAAAATAAACCTATGCTTTAATTCCATTTTTCCATAAACTATTTGAAGTCCCTTCTTGTGTGCATGTGTGTATATTTCTATCTACACATACATATGCTAGTATGTTCTAAAATAACCCCAGGAAAGCAGTATGTCTTTATTGTCAGAGGGATCAGGTGTCTTTCTCTACACAAACATCCAGATGGTATAAATGGGACTCAAAGCAAGGGCATCCAGAAACCATGCCCTTGAATCTTCAAACCATACAAGATTATATAAATATAAAAAAAGAAATAAAAGAACCATGCATATATAATGCCATGATACACTCTCTAAAATCAGGAACATTGTTATGCTTCTTAAAAAATGAAAAAATAAACAAGGCTATTCTACTGCCATTTTAGATTATAAGCACTCTGTTTTTCTTCCTTCTCCTAGCATCTCCCATTGTGCATTCTGGAAATATCCATCTAACATTCACAGTTAAAGCCGAAAATCCATCCACTTCTCAAAAGCACCTGTAATGATTTTTCTATCATTGCATATGCTGTGCTCTCATAATGCCACCTCCAATGCATCTTTTCTTGGCATCTGTGTCCCGGTTTATCTTCTCCCCATATCCTGTCTGCTCTGAACCTTATAATGAAACCAAAGGTTAAATGTTTGTAGATTCACTCAACACCCATGACATTAAGACAATTGGATGGGAAATAACCTCATTTCAACATGATAGGGTAGCTGTGCTGCACCCATTAGAGTTAATGGGAGTTAACAGCCAAATCCAAGGTGAAGCCTCTGCTCCCAAGGGCACCAAGGCAAAGCACAGAGCAGGGTAAGTCGTTAAATGGGAAAAAACCCCTCAACTGCAAAAAGGAGTCTGGGGCTCTTGGGCCCGAGTGGCTCTTCCACATAGTAGCTGTATAATCTTACGAAGGCTGTTAATCCCAATTAGACCTCAGTGTATTCATCTTGGGAAAGGGCACACAAGTAACAGTCCAATTATGATGGCTTTTAATAAGGGATATTATACATACAGAATGCAATGTACAAAGTAAATACCCTCTAAATGAGCTAGGGATTTTTTTTGGTTATGCTCGCTATCATCATCACAATTAACAGCAACTTCAACACTTTTAAAGAACAGTGAATATCGATACAGCAGGGGGTCGGTGGCAAGATGGCAGAATAGGAAGGGAGCACACTGATAGTCCGGGGAGAGACAATTTAATAAAAGTGGAGATACTGCAGGTTCAAGGAAGAGTAGGGGAAGAAACAGCAGAGGAAACTCTTCCAGAACCAGTGATTCACAGTGGACCTGCGTGGAGAGTGTGGGAGCCCACAGGTCGGGACACCAGCGGCAGACTCAACACACCAGCGCTGGAACGTGAGGTGAGCCGAACCTCAACGGCCTGAGACACTGGCAGGCAAGCGGAAAGAGGAGACTAGAGGGAACAACCCCATGGGGAAAAGTTCACCAGGCTAACTAGAAGAGAGAGAGAGAGAGAAAAAAAGTGACCGATATGGACACGAGTTTCTCTCTCTCCGCTCACCTCTCAAAGGTGAGCAAGACAAAGAGCAGGTGCTATCTTGGACATACGTCATAAGCAGGGCGACCTCAGGTCTGCACCAGCCCTGAGCCTAGCAGAAAAACCTGACTCTGGGGGGGGGGTGAATTAACAGGAGATTAGGACCTAGTGAATGTGTGGTGCTACTGAACTGAGACTGTGAAAAAAGAGACGATGGGGGAGAGAACTCACAGAATTCACATGAGTACTCTCCAGAGACGCTACAATTCGGTAACCTTGGCAACCCAGTGGGAGACTGCAAGAGAATGTGAGCCCACACTGAGGGCAGGACAGATTCCCTGTGTGGTCCTTGGGAAAAAGCTTCCGATCTCTGGCTCCTATGGGTATATCATTTGCCTGATAACTACCTCCAATTCCGTTCAGCTGTGTGGAATTACTTCCCTTTTGAATCAAGGAAGGAAGGAAGGAAGGAAGGAAGGAAGGAAGGAAGGAAGAAAGAAGGAAAGAAAGGAAGGAAGGAAGGAAGGAAGGAAGGAAGGAAGGAAGGAAGGAAGGAAGGAAGAAAGAAAGAAGGAAAGAAAGGAAGAAAGAAAGAAAGGAAGGAAGGAAGGAAGAAAGGAAGGAAGGAAGAAGGAAAGAAAGGAAGGAAGGAAGGAAGGAAGGAAGGAAGGAAGGAAGGAAGGAAGGAAGGAAGGAAGGAAGAAAGGAAGGAAGGAAGGAAGGAAGAAGGAAGGAAGGAAGGAAGGAAGGAAGGAAGGAAGGAAGGAAGGAAAGAAAGGAAGGAAGGAAGAAAGGAAGAAAGGAAGAAGGAAGGAAGGAAGGAAAGAAAGAAAGGAAGGAAGGAAGGAAGAAGGAAAGAAAGGAAGAAAGGAAGGAAGGAAGGAAGGAAGAAAGGAAGGAAGAAAGGAAGGAAGGAAGGAAGAAAGGAAGGAAGGAAGGAAGGAAGGAAGGAAGGAAGAAAGGAAGAAGGAAAGAAAGAAAGAAAGGAAGAAAGGAAGGAAGAAAGGAAGGAAGGAAGGAAGGAAGGAAGGAAGAAAGAAAGAAAGAAAGAAAGAAAGAAAGAAAGAAAGAAAGAAAGAAAGAAAGAAAGAAAGAGATTTACCACACCTAACCTGGGAGTGTCACCTTTGGCACACCCTTAACCCTGAGGAACCAAACAGAGCTCTCAGGCCACACCCATCTCAAGCCTCTAAGGATCCATCAAAAACAGACAGTCCACTTAATCTAGAGTCATAGTATAACAAGAAAAAACACCACAGTGAAGAAACCAAAGAATATCTCCCATATGCCAAACAACAAACACAAAAACCGAGGTAATAAGAACAAGGAAGACACTATGATGCCCCCAAATGAAAAAGACAACCCAATTCAAGATCATGAAGATGATGAGATAGAAGAAATGCAAGAAGCGGATCTCAAAAAATTGATAAGAACATTAAGAAGTTCTCAAAAACAAATTCTTAAACTACAGAAATCCTTAATGGACAAGATAGAAAATCTCTCTCATGAAAATGAAATATTGAGGAGGAATCAAAATGAAATGAAACAACTAGTAGAAAATGAAACTGTGATAGTGACAAGAAATCATAATGAAATGAAGAATTCAATAGATCAAATGACAAACACATTAGAGAGCCTTACAAACAGAATGGGTGAAGCAGAAGAGAGAATATCGGACTTAAAAGACAGAGAACAACCGACGCCGCGGCTCACTAGCCTAATCCTCTGGCTTGCGGAGCCGGCACACTGGGTTCTAGTCCCGTTCGGAGCGCCGGATTCTGTCCCGGTTGCCACTCTTCCAGGCCAGCTTTCTGCTGTGGCCAGGGAGTGCAGTGGAGGATGGCTCAAGTACTTGGGCCCTGCACCCCATGGGAGACCAGGATGAGTACCTGGCTCCTGCTATCGGACAGCGCTGTGCGCCAGCCACGGCGGCCATTGAAGGGTGAACCAACGGCAAAAGGAAGACCTTTCTCTCTGTCTCTCTCTCTCACTGTCCACTCTGCCTGTAAAAAAAAAAAAAGAGAGAGAGAGAGAGAGAGAGAGAACAGGAAAGGATACATTCAAACCAAAGAAAAGAAGAGGAAATTAGAAATCTAAAAAATATTGTGGGGAATCTACAGGATACTATTAAAACACCCAACATTCGGGTTCTAGGAGTTCCTGAAGGCACGGAGAGGGATAAAGGATTAGAATGCCTTTTTAGTCAGAAAATAGCAGAAAATTTCCCAGGTTTGGAGAAGGATAGGGACAGCCTAGTACAGGAAGCTCATAGAACCCCTAGTAAACATGACCAAAACAGATCCTCAACACGACGCGTTGTAATTAAACTCACCACAGTGAAACATAAAGAAAAGATCCTAAAATGTGCAAGAGAGAAACGTCAGATTACTCTCAGAGGATCTCCAATTAGACTCACAGCAGACTTCTCATCAGAAACCCTACAAGCTAGAAGGGAATGGCGAGACATAGCACAGGTGCTAAGAGAGAAAAATTGCCAGCCCAGAATATTATATCCTGCAAAGCTCTCATTTGTGAATGAAGGTGAAATAAAGACCTTTCATAGCAAACAGAAATTGAAAGAATTTGTTGCCACTCATCCAGCCCTGCAAAAGATGCTTAAAGATGTGTTACACACAGAAACACAGAAACATGGTCATCAATATGAGAGAAGGTAAAGGAAGGAAACCTCACAGTAAAAGATCACAAAGTTCAAAACATATATTAGAAAATATCTTTGGCAAATGGCAGGGCAAAGTTACCACTTACCAATAGTCACATTGAATGTTAATGGCCTGAACTATCCAGTTAAAAGACACTATTGGCTGATTGGGTTAATGAACAAAACCCATCTATTTGCTGCTTACAAGAAACACATCTTTCCAACAAAGATTCATACAGACTGAAAGTGAAAGGCTGGAAAAAGATATATCATGCCAACAGAAATGAAAGAAGAGCAGGTGTAGCCATCTTAATATCGGACAACATAAACTTTACCACAAAAACTGTTAACAGAGACAAAGAGGGGCACTATATAATGATTAAGGGATCAATTGAACAGGAAGATATAACAATTATCAATGTGTATGCACCTAATTACAGGGAACCAGTTTATTTAAAAGATTTGTTAAGGGACTTAAAGGGAGACTTAGACCCCAATACAATAGTACTGGGGGACTTCAATACTCCACTTTCAGAAATAGACAGATCAACAGGACAGAAGATCAACAAGGAGACAGTAGATTTAAACAACACTATAGCCCAAATGGATTTAACAGATATATACAGAACTTTCAATCCTACAGCTAAAGATTTTACATTCTTCTCAGCAGTACATGGAACCTTCTCTAGGATTTACCACATACTAGGCCATAAAGCAAGTCTCAGCAAATTCAAAAGAATTGGAATCAAACCATGCAGCTTCTCAGACCATAAAGGAATGAAGTTGGAAATTAGCAACTCAGGAATCCCTAGAGCATACGCAGACACATGGAGATTGAACAACATGCTCCTTAATGAACAACGGGTCATAGAAGAAATTAAAAGAGCAATCAAAAACTTTCTGGAAGTAAATGAGGATAACAGCACAACGTACCAAAACTTATGGGACGCAGCAAAAGCAGTGTTAAGAGGAAAGTTTATATCAATAAGTGCCTACATCAAGAAATTGGAAAGGCACCAACTCAATGAGCTTTCAATTCATCTCAAGGATCTAGAAAATCTGCAGCAAACCAGACCCAAATCTAGTAGGAGAAGAGAAATAATTAAAATCAGAGAAGAAATCAACAGGATTGAATCCAAAAAACATTACAAAAAATCAGCCAAATGAGGAGCTGGTTTTTTGAAAAAACAAACAAAATTGACACCCCATTGGCCCAACTAACTAAAAAAAGAAGAGAAAAGACCCAAATCAATAAAATCAGAGATGAAAAAGGAAACGTAACAACAGACACCACAGAAATAAAAGAATCATCAGAAATTACTACAAGGACTTGTATGCCAGCAAACGGGGAAACCTATCAGAAATGGATAGATTCCTGGACACATGCAACCTACCTAAATTGAACCAGGAAGACATCGAAAACCTAAACAGACCCATATCTGAGACAGAAATTGAAACAGTAATAAAGGCCCTCCCAACAAAGAAAAGCCCAGGACCAGATGGATTCACTGCTGAATTCTACCAGACATTTAAAGAAGAACTAACTCCAATTCTTCTCAAACTATTCAGAACAATTGAAAGAGAGGGAATCCTCCCAAATTCTTTCTATGAAGCCAGCATCACCTTAATTCCTAAGCTGGAAAAAGATGCAGCATTGAAAGAGAATTACAGACCAATATCCCTGATGAACATAGATGCAAAATCCTCAATAAAATTCTCGCCAATAGAATGCAACAACACATCAGAAAGATCATCCACCCAGACCAAGTGGGATTTATCGCTGGCATGCAGGGATGGTTCAATATGTGCAAAACAATCAACATGATACACTACATTAACAGACTGCAGAAGAAAAACCATATGATTCTCTCAATAGATGCAGAGAAAGCATTTGATAAAATACAACACAATTTCATGATGAAAACTCTAAGCAAACTGGGTTTGGAAGGAACATTCCTCAATACAATCAAAGCAATTTATGAAAAACCCACGGCCAACATCCTATTGAATGGGAAAAAGTTGGAAGCATTTCCACTGAGATCTGGTACCGGACAGGGATGCCCACTCTCACCACTGCCTTCAATATAGTTCTGGAAGTTTTAGCCAGAGCTATTAGGCAATAAAAAGAAATTAAAGGGACATGAATTGGGAAGGAAGAAGTCAAACTATCCCTCTTTGCAGATGATATGATTCTTTATTGAGGGGATCCAAAGAACTCTACTAAGAAATTATTGGAACTCATAGAATAGTTTGGCAAAGTAGCAGGATATAAAATCAATGCACAAAAATCAACAGCCTTTGTATACACAGGCAATGCCACGGCTGAGGAAGAACTTCTAAGATCAATCCCATTCACAATAGCCACAAAAACAATCAAATACCTTGGAATAAACTTAACCAAGGACGTTAAGGATCTCTAAGATGAAAATTACAAAACCTTAAAGAAAGAAATAGAAGAGGATACCAAAAAATGGAAAAAATCTTCCATGCTCATGGATTGGAAGAATCAATATCATCAAAATTTCCATTCTCCCAAAAGCAATTTACAGATTCAATGCAATACCAATCAAAATACCAAAGACATTCTTCTCAGATCTGGAAAAAAATGAAGCTGAAATTCATATGGAGACCTCGAATAGCTAAAGCAATCTTGTATAACAAAAACAAAGCCAGAGGCATCACAATACCAGATTTCAGGACATACTACAGGGAAGTTGTAATCAAAACAGCATGGTACTGGTACAGAAACAGATGGCTAGACCAATGGAACAGAATAGAAACACCAGAAATCAATCAAACATCTATAGCCAACTTATATTTGATCAAGGATCTAAAACCAATTCCTGGAGCAAGGACACTCTCTATTCAATAAATGGTGCTGGGAAAATTGGATTTCCACGTGCAGAACCATGAAGCAAGACCCCTATCTTTCACCTTACACAAAAATTCACTCAACATGGATTAAAGACATAAATCTACGACCCGACACCATCAAATTATTAGAGAACATTGGAGAAACACTTCAAGATATAGGTACTGGCAAAGACTTCTTGGAAAATACCCTAGAAGCACAGGCAGTCAAAGTCAAAATTTACATTTGGGATTGCATCAAACTGAGAAGTTTCTGTACTTCAAAAGAAACAGTCAGGAAAGTGAAAAGGCAAATGACAGAATGGGAGAAATATTTGCAAACTATGCAACAGATAAATGGTTGATAACCAAAATCTACAAAGAAATCAAGAAACTCCACAAGATCAAAACAAACAACCCACTTATGAGATGGGCCAAGGACCTCAATAGACATTTTTCAAAAGAGGAAATCCAAATGGCCAAGAGACACATGAAAAAATGTTCAAGATCACTAGCAATCAGGGAAATGCAAATCAAAACCACAATGAAGTTTCACCTCACTCCGGTTAGAATGGCTCACATTCAGAAATCTACCAACAATAGATGCTGGAGAGGATGTGGGGAAAAAGGGACACTAACCCAATGTTGGTGGGAATGCAAACTGGTCAAGCCACTATGGAAGTCAGTCTGGAGATTCCTCAGAAACCTGAATATAACCCTACCATTCAACCCAGCCATCCCACTCCTTGGAATTTACCCAAAGGAAATGAAATTGGCAAACAAACAAGCTGTCTGCACATTAATGTTTATTGCAGCTCAATTCACAATAGCTAAGACCTAGAACCAACCCAAATGCCCATCAACAGTACACTGGATAAAGAAATTATGGGACATGTACTCTATAGAATACTATACAGCAGTCAAAAACAATGAAATCCTGTCATTTGCAGAAAGACTGAGGAATCTGGAAAACATTATGCTGAGTGAATTAAGCCAGTCCCAAAGGGACAAATATCATATGTTCTCCCTGATTGGCAACAACTAACTGAGCACCAAAGGGGAAACCTGTTGAAGTGAAATGGACACTATGAGAAACAGTGACTTGATCAGCTCTTGTCCTGACTGTTGATGTACAATGTAATACTTTATCCATTTTAGTATTTTCTCTTTGTTTTGTTCTAGTACTATTGGTTGAACTCTGTGATTAACACACAATTATTCTTAGGTGTTTAAATTTTAACTGAAAAAGTGATCCCTGTTAAATATAACAGTGGGAATAAGAGAGGGAGGAGATGTACAATTTGGGACATGCTCAATCGGACTTGCCCCAAATGGTGGAGTTAGAAACGTGCCAGAGGATCCCAATACAATCCCATCAAGGTGGCATGTACCAATGCCATCTCACTAGTCCAAGTGATCAATTTCAGTTCACAATTGATCACACTGATAGGTCTAAGAGTCAAAGGGATCACATAAACAAGACCAGTGTCTGCTAATACTAACCAATAGAATCAAAAAGGGAGAGAATGATCCATCATGGGAAGCGGGATACACAGTAGAGTGATAGAATGGCAGATGTCTTAAATAGCACTCTGGCCTCAGAATCAGCCCTTAAGGCATTTAGATCTGGCTGAAGAGCCCATGAGAGTATTTCAGGCATGGAAAGCCAAGACACCCTGGAAAAAAAAAAAAAAAGAAGACCTAAATGGAAGATCTCTGTGAGTGAGATCCCAGTGGAAAGAACGGGGCCATCAAAGAAGGAGGTACCTTTCTCTGAAGGGAGGAGAGAACTTCCACTTTGACTATGACCCTGTCGGAATAAGATTGAAGTCGGAAAACTCAAAAGGCTTCCATAGCCTTGGCAACTCATGACTAGAGCCTAGGGAGATTACTGACGCCATAAACAAGAGTGTCAAATTGTTAAGTCAACAACAGGAGTCACTGTGTACTTACTTCTCATGTGGGATCTGTCCTTAATGTGTTGTCCAATGTGAAGTAATGCTATAACCAGTACTGAAACAATATCTTACACTTTGTGTTTCTGTGTGGGTGCAAACTGATGAAATCTTTACTTAATATATACTGAATTGATCTTCTGTATATACAGATAATTGAAAATGAATCTTGATGTGAATGGAATGGGAGAGGGAGCGGGAGTTGGGAGGGATGTGAGTGGGAGGGAAATTCTGGGGGGGGGGGAGCCATTGTAATCCATTAACTGTACTTTGAAAGTTTATATTTACTAAATAAATAAAAAATAAAAAAGAACAGTGAATATCTTTGATAGTAATATTTTTTTCTCAAGAGCATTATCACTACAAATTGGCTTAACCTGGCCCTATGGGTAAGTCATGGAGTGTTTACTTTGCACATAGTCAATGATCATTAGCATGTAAGATCCAAGTAGCTAGCATATAGGGAAGGAAACAATTACTATAGTCACAACAGGAAAATATACCATATTCTGTAAGATTACCTATGACTTTAGGATATATCCAAAAATAAAGAATGACTACAAAATCAATATGCAGGAGAAACCTGGAGAAAGACACTATACACTTAGCATGAAAATGACCAGTGTTCTCAGCCTGTACTCCCTACACTGCACTCTCAGCAGCCTTGCCCTAATTCCGTTTAAATGTCTGTTTTCTGTGCTTCCTTAGGAAAAAACTCCAAAGGGGAAGGCAAACCTTCATTTTCCTTGTGGAGTGCTGTGGGGAACTATTTCTTGTCCCCATAAAGGCAAAATTATTCACCACACCTGTTAAAGAACTGTAAAGCGGATTTTATTTAGAACCATCATAATCTGTACAGGTACCCTGACAATGGGAGGAGAGAGATGGGGCTGAACTTTGAACATAAATAAATGGGAATTCAGAGCCAAGAAGCAGAGAGGGCTTCCTCTATACATTACTACTAAGAGGAAATATCAGGAGTAAAGGGGGGATCCTGGCCAAACCAACCCAACCGAATTCTTGCTAATGTCAGACCAGGATGATCAGGTACCACCTGGGAAATGAGGAGGCTTGAGAAATCTAATTAGATATCAAATTTGATCAGATACCAAGGATGGGGGATTCTGGTTAAATGGACTTAGCAAGATTCTTGACAAAATAGGGCAATATAAAGATAAACAAGAAGCCCAAAAGTTAGGCTTGCTTAAAAAGTTTAGCAGGGCATGAGCAGAGTTTGATCAAGGAGGGAATCTCTGTTTGGTCTCTTGCATAAATTCCTCTTCAGGGAAGGAGTGTTCCTCTCTGAGGAGTCAGGTGTAAAACAGAAGTAGAGAACAAACCTTGGAGAATAAAACAAAAAGGGTTGGGGGCCGGCACTGTGGCTCAGCAGGTAAAGCCGCCACCTGCAGTGCCAGCATCCCCTATGGGTGCCGGTTCAAGGCCTGGCTTCTCCACTTCCAATCCAGCTCTTCGCTGTGGTCTGGGAAGGCACTAGAAGATGACCCAAGTCCTTGGGCCCCTGTACCCACATGGGAGACCCGGAAGAGGTTCCTGGCTTCGGATTGGCACAGCTCTGGCTATTGCAGCCAACTGGGGAGTGAACCAGTGGATGGAAGACCTTTCTCTCTCTCTCTCTCTCTCTCCCTCTCTCTCTCTCTGCCTCTCCTTCTCTCTGTGTATAACTCTTGAAAATAAATAAATAAATCTAAAAAAAAGAAGGGTTGGGCATCTGACCTAGCAATTAAGACAGCTAGTGATCAGGAGGTCCTCATCCATATCAGAGTTCCTGATTCCAGCCTCTTACTAATCTGGACCCTGGGAAGGAGCAGTGGTGGTTCAAATACCTGGGTCCCTGCCACCTCTATGAGAGACTAAGAAGTATTCCTAGCTCTCAGCTTCAGCACTGGACCAGTCCCAGCCACTGCAGGTGTTTGGAGAGTGAATCAGTGCATGGAGATTTTCCTGTATAACTCTGTCTCCCTCTCTGTTCTCTGACTTTCAAACACATTAGTAAATTTTACAATAAAATGAAACAAAAAGAAAACTGGCCAAACAACAACAAAGACCTCACAGTCCTACCCCCATGGATAAACCAAAGTAACAACAGACATCACCTGTATGGGAGGTTCTGTGTATCTGCAGTCCAGATCTGGCCCCTCTCCCCTCTGTCACCACCTTCCCTCTCCCACTGCCATTGCTCACAGGGGTTGCCTTAGGTCTGAAATGTCACCCTAAACACAATGCCTTTCACTAAAGTGAAACAAGTACCTCAATTACAAATGAAGAGTCAAATTCCATCTAAACTAATGTAGTTGTCCTTGGATTCAAGATATCCTCTTGTCAAGATAGTTGGCGTCTTAGATTTCCACAAATATTTGTGAGAAAACATTCATTCATGTAATTCTTGCTACAAAACTCGGGGTGGGTATTATCAGAAAAGGAACCCGAGTCAGGAGCAGTTCAAGTGCTCTGGTCCATATGATGTTCAAATAAAAGAAATGGATTTAAATCCAGGTCTCCTAGTTCCAAATCCAAGATTTTCTGTACTGCATCACTAAATTCTCCCCCTATTTCCCAACAAGATACATCTTGCCCTGATGTTTCAACAAGCTGTCAACTTCTGGCTTCATTTTGCTTTATCTAAACTACTCTTTCTTCCCTGCATCTCTACCGCAGAAACATTCTATCTAAAAATAAAGGAAAACCCCCTTATATTCTCCTGTGGAAGACAAAAAAGATGGGTTTCTGTTCCTTTCTTGGACTCACAGGTACAGCATAGCCTCGGATCTCAGCAGCTATTGTCTTTTGTATAGTTTATTCTTTCACATACACCTTAATTTGCCCAGGAAAGAAACCGATATCTGATATGACAAGTGTATGTTTTTTTTTTTCCTGGAGATCTGACTGCTCATTTTTTCCTGGGAAGGTCCAGAGTGTCTTTCAAAAGTTTCAGCCTTGGGTTTTTGAGAAACTTATCCGTGTGGCATGTCTGTCACTTTTCACAGTCCTCAAGTGAGTCCTGGCAATTTTCACATAATGGCATTTGTTGACAGGTTGTTAGGGCTGACAGTGAATATGTTTGAAAAACTGTCAAGCTGGTGAAAAAAAATTAAAGAGAGAGCCTCCTTACATTTGAAACAGCATGTTAAACTGTAAGTGCGTCCTCAAAACGCAGAAACCTCCATTCTCATCAAGTTACACGCTCACAGTGACAGCCTGAGAAGGTAGAATCCCAAAAAATTAATGTCATCTTGTCATTTCAAAGGTCATAAGGCACACTGCCACTAAACTCTATTTATCTGCATAAAATTGAGTTTGCCTTTAATACTCAATACCAGGTGAATAGGAGAGAGAAGCCACTGCAAGTGCAGTCAGGACAATGCAAAAGTGTTTAATTGGAGAGGCAGGACTGCTCACGGAGCTGGCAGGGAGCCCTGAAATGTGGCATTGCAAGGCTAGTCACTTGAGCCACTGGGGTGATATATCTTTAATCAACAGATTTTCAAGGGATGAATTAATTGATGAACAGTGATGGGAGCAATGGAGGGATGGAGTGGCAATGTCAATTTCCCATCAGTTTAACAAAAGGAAACTTACCATGTTCTCAAGGCTTCCATTACTAGGCACAGAGAATGACCTAAGGCCACGTACAGGGCATTTTTCTATGGCCACTGAAATGTAGCAATGACTAAATCTGACTGTTAAATGCAAATTGAGGGACATTATATGCACAGTTCTGGCCCAGATGCCATAAAAGAATTGCTCACTCTAGGAAGTTTGCAACCTGACCAGGAACCCAAGACTAGAGCTCTGCTGCTACAAAGCAACATAATGAGAACTCTCCAAAAAGTTACAACACATGATGGTGAGGATGTTGATGCTGCCTTCTCTTGGCTTGTTTAATGCTAGCTTGCTGAACTCTTGTTCACCTATTAGGCTTTCTCCTAGCTTTCTGCTCTGGTGATCCTGGCATCAACTTCGCCAGTTCTTCAAGTATGAAGTTCATTTCACTTGTTATTTTGTTGGTGTTCATCTGTAGCCATCAAGTAGGTGTATCCAAAAATCAGCAATTCCTGACCTACTTAATACTTATCTGCCTATGAGCAACTTAATTAAGCTCTCTGACACTCTATTTCCTCCTCTGGAGGATAGGATAATGACATCTCTATCACTGAGCTACCCTATAGATAAACATTTAAGATGTTACATATATAAGCATCATGTGAAGGCTGGTATATGCAAAGCACTCAAACATTTTTGTTTGGGAGATATAGATCCCTGAAAAAATCAAGCAGGTAAGTGTCCTACAAGTTTTCCACCCTCTTTGTTTAGTGTTTCAAATGAATTTCTTCCCTTAAAAGCTAATCAATCTCCTTTTTAAAAGCAAGCTGTCTCTCTAGCCAACAGTGCAGTTTATGCCTGCATCTCTGGATAAACTTTGGCCAAGAACACAGTTTTTATAAAACCCTTTAACTGTTGGGTTCAGAATGGGAGCAATCCCACCAGGGCCTCCCTCCAGCAGCTGAGATCTAAGCAGTATCCTGAAGTTTGCAAGCTCTGCAAGATGTAGAGTTTAATCAACCAAGAGCTCTAAGGGACTGGCAGTGCATCATGCCTGAGGGGTAGGGCTGCTGTCTCCTCCCTGCTCAGGAAGTATTTGTCGAAAGGATAGTCAAGTGTGATTTTACAGGACTGTCTCTGAGATTACCCAGGGGGTGGGCAGGAAGCTGACAACAGAGGAGTTCTAGAGCTCTGGGATTTGCCTTTGCAGCAAGAGGCTTCAGCTAGTGCTGGGGCTGCAAAGGCAGGACAGTCAAAGCGAGCCCTGCCAGGAACAACTTAAAACAATTAAGATCAATAAGAGCCATATTTTAAAATAAGCCCTTTGTATTATGTAATTTGACAAATAAAAAGAGAAGTATACAAGTCATAAATCTATCTTAGAGAATTTTCGCAAAGTGCCCAAGTGCTTGTTAAAATATCAAGAAAAGATTAAGAATATGCAGAATGTGATCAAGACCCTCTCTTATTACCCCTAGTCACTATCCCCTTCCTATTTAAAGGCAATCACTCTCCTAACTTGTTACACATAGATTAGTTTTTCTTTTGTTTGAACTTTACATAATACAATCATACTGCTCCTGTGTGTCTGGCTTCTTCAACTTAATTTTATGCTTGTGAGATCCGCCCATACTGCTACTCACAGCAATAGTTCATTTTTCTCACTGTCAGACACTATTCCACTATAAAAATATATAATCTATCTTTCCCTTCCAATGTGAACAGACATTTGAGTCATTTGACTAATATGAAGCATATTTCTAGGATCACTCCTATGCACTTTGTCTTGGTGTACAGCTGGCTGGAATTGCTGGCTATTCGGTATACAAATGCTTAGTTGTAGTACAAGCGCCAACACAGCTTTCCAGGTGGTTGTGCCCATTTAAAACGATCACCAGAACAGTGTGAGAGTTCCTCGTACTCCACAACACTTGATATTGTCAGGAAACATGTTGGTCATTCTGATGGGCATGAATAAAAGCTACTTTTTATTGAGATCTTAATTGTATATACCAACTTCTTTTAAGCAGCCTATGTATTTCATAAGTTTGACTCTTTTTTTTTTTTTTTTAGTTCAAGATTAAGTGCAACAGCTGTATTTACAAAATGTGGTAGTTCATTAAGTTATTAACAAATTTAAATATCAATTTGTATATCGATTATATAGTATTAAGTCCTCATGTATAAATAAAAAACAATTAAGAGAACACCGTATATATAATATTCACCCTCAAATTCTGTTAGTTACTACAATCCAAGTAATGCAAACTTGGAAAATAAGAAAGTACAGAAAAGCAATAATAAAATCTTAGAAGATTTTTTTTTTTTTTGAAGGTCTATGGAATCCTTGCCATTAATTTCCTCCAGGTTTGGTTCACTTTTTTCTTTTTTTTTTTTTTTAACTTTTATTTAATGAATATACGTTTCCAAAGTACGAATAATGGATTACTATGGCTTCCCCCCCATACCGTCCCTCCCACCCACAACCCTCCCCTTTCCCACTCCCTCTCCCCTTCCATTCACATCAAGATTCATTTTCGATTATCTTAATATACAGAAGATCAGCTTAGTATACATTAAGTAAGGATTTCAACAGTTTGCTCCCACACAGAAACATAAAGTGAAAAATAATAGATGATTTTTTTTTAATGATGATGAAATCAGATCAGACCTATTGTCATGTTTAATCCCAGTGAGAGTCAAGTTGGGAGTTGATAGTTTTTTTTGTTTTTTGTTGTTTTTTTTTTTACAGAGGATCAGTTTAGTATGCATTAAGTAAAGATTTCAACAGTTTGCACCCCCATAGAAACACAAAGTGAAATATATTATTTGAGTACTCGTTATAGCATTAAATCTCAATGCACAGCACATTAAGGACAGAGATCCTACATGAGGAGTAAGTGCACAGTGACTCCTGTTGTTGACTTTACCAAATGTCTACTCTTTCAGAAGCAATAGCCTCATTTTTCTGATTAAAGAAATTGGCATTTAAAGAAATTAAGCCATTTATCCAAAGTCACCTAATTTCTATGTGTCAGAAACAGGATACAATTCTAGCTTTGTGTCACTTTAAATAGTGTGTTGTTTCTATAGTATTATGTTATTCTCAATTGATTTATTAATTTAAAAAGCGTTTTTGTTCCTGTGAGGATTTCAGAACTTTCAGTTATAACAAAATGTCTTTGTTCAGGCTGCATTAACCAAATACCATAGACTGGATAGCACAAACAACAAATATTTATTCCTCGCAGTCTGGAAATTCAGAGTCAAGGTGTCAACCCATTCATTTCCTGGCAAGGGTTCTCCTTCCAGTTTGCAATAGCTGTCTTCTATTTTCTAGTTGATTCAGCGGAGGAGATGAAATCTTTCCCCCTCTCTCTTCTTAAAGTGGCACTAATTCCATCTCCTGAAGGCTCCACCCTCATGACCCAAATACTTCCAAAGGTCCTACTTCCTTATACTATCACACTAAGGTCAGGGCTTCAAGATATGAATTGCAGGGAATGGAGGTGGGGGCAAAACACATTCAATCCAAACAGCAATGCCATTGGCCCAGGCACAAACCATTCTTCATAAAGGAAATAACGCCACTTAGCAGACAGAATGTACCAGGAAAAAAATGGTCCACAATGCACCCAAATGTGAAAATGTTAAAGGTGGTGCCTTTGACATTGTGTCAACATGAGACAAGCTTTCTCTGTACCGGCTAGACTCTTGGTCTTGTATTTCTTCGCTTCTTTAATTTCAGACGCTGAAGGGTTAAACAATTGCAGCCAAAACACAGTATGACTTGCTGAAGTTCTTGAAGCTGCTTTTTCTGGTATGGAAAAGAAAGCTAAAAGAGCAGACAAACTCATGTATTATCCTATCAGCCTCCCAACTCCAGTCCCACTGAGGAGCTACAGATGCGAGAAATGGGAAAATAATTAGTATATACAGCCTCTTTTCTTATTTCCATGAAGATTCTCAAGACCCAGATTAACCACAGAACCTTTGCTCTCTCCCTGTCTATATTCCAGGCTTCATCATCCCTGTCAGCTCAAGCCCAAGTCTCTCCCCATTCTCAGATAGGAGGCTCCACTGAAAACCCAAACAGTACTTATCTTTGATTTCCACTTTGTTTTACCCCAAGCTGTCTTACAAAGCTTTCTTCAACAGCTCTGCTGCTCACCTTACTTCTCTTTTCTCTTTTTATCCCCAATCTCCCTTTTTTAGTACATAATTCTATCATGAAAGAGAATTACAGATCTGTGAAATATGCCTCTAACACAATCCAGGCTATTCTGAAAGTCCTTATAAATAAAATTCCTGCTGAAGATCTTAAAATTGCATATGAAGATGAACTAGAATTTAATAAGAATCACATAGGTATCAGTCTTAGAAGAATACATCCTAGAAGCATGTATGTCATTCAACATAAAGTTAGAATAGAATCAAGGGAACACAGACAATATTAATAGCCATTTCCATATTTTTCCTTTAATGATCAAAAATGAAATAGTCAAAATAACAATGCTAGTATCTACAGATTTGTCAAAATCAACAGTAAAATAGAAAATTTTTTAACTTTTTTCTCTTAGTTTTTGAGAAGTTTAACAACTTTAGAACCTTAGATTTTATACATCCCAGAAATAAAATAAGACATAATTTATCTTCACCACCAAATTCCAACCAGGGATTTGTATAGAATGTCTGACCCTGGGTATAGTACTACTTGCAAACCCTTAGAATTCTTTCAAAAATTAAAAGGGTTAAGGTGGCAACAGCTCACATACCACTACTAATCATGCAGCATATGAGTCAACACCTACATTAGATGTCCCCGGATCCCAATTTTGTAATCCATCCATCCATCCATCACCAAAGAGTCCATGCAACTTGTTCACCACCTTAGTTCAGTTCAAGGATTAGCACAGTTTGTCGTTTATTCCTTCAAGTGTGTAGGCCCTTTTCCAATATGCATGGACAATGTGGGGAAATTTCCCAAAGAAAAACACCATTCATCAATGACAGAATCACTTTCTATCCTATTCCTGAGGCTTTCTCTCCCCAGTCTATAGTTCCCAGATATTTGTGCATTTCCCTTTAGCTGCCCATGGCTCCCAAATCTGATGCCCTTTTTCAGACTTCTTCCTGACAAAATCCCATCATGTAAATGGTAAGCCTTCGACAGAACATCCAGTGAACTACTCTAAATTCATCATTCCCTCAAGAACTCTAGCTCTTCTCACTACAGCTCTCCTATAGTACCAATCATAGCTGAGTAGCCAAAGCCAACAATGTCAATGAGATGAATTTACACTAAAGTCAGACAGCATATCACTGCTTCAAGGATATTTGCACTTTGAGGAGATACCTGTTAAGCCAACTGAGTCTTTCACCCTGGAATGTGAGGCAACATGGCTTCAGACTTCCAGGTATTCCATAGGGTGCTATTTAGAGCAGAAACACCTTCTCTGCACATCAGATCACAACATATAAACAAACACAGGCTCTACTTACGTAAAAGTGGGCTAACAATTGAGGTGGATCCCTATGTCTTAATTCCTAGTTTTTAACCACATTATTGTGCAAGGTCTCCAAAGAATAAAAGTATGTTGACATGGAGAGAAGGAAGGACATACAGAAAAGTTGGTGTGAAGCATATGATGGATATCATAAGAGTGCAAAGGAAGAGCCTGTCTGTGCTGCTACATCTATTGTCAGAATGGCACCACCATAACTCTCTTTAAGGCTGGAAACTCTGTTTCTAGAATTCCCTTCTCAATATGGGTCCAGGATAGATATTTTCAATGAAAGGAACCCCTGTCAGTTTTGGAAGGTGGAATTGAAACCAATGCTTTGAGGACAATGTGGCAGCCAGACAGGCAGGTTTGCAGTCCTCTCCTCTCCTTGCTGCTTTGCAGAACTGTGTAGATGCACTGAATTCTCCACCTCCTGGGGGGCAATGACTCCTCTGACTATCCCAGTGCATCAAGCCTATGCCATTAGTGCCTGTGTCCTTGATCTTCTGGTTTCTAGATCATCACATCTAAACTTTTCCCACATTCATGAAAGCCATATTCCTACATTAAACTTCTTTTCCCATAATACATGTGGTGGTTCTGTTTTAACAATACCAGAATGATACAATAACTTTTTTCATTTCATGGAAGATTAAATATAGCAGTATTTGCTCCTCCTTCCACAGAGAAGCAGTCTAATTTTCATCCCTATGTATCAAGGATGGCTGTCTCCAGCAGTAATAACAGTGAAACTCAATGAGACAAGTTAGTATGTGTTAGCCACATGCACTCAAAGCCCGAGTACCTCCTGGAATTGGAAGTTAAAACTGTTTATAGATTACTATGGTTAGCGAGCCTTTGCTGATGAGGCACTTGTAAATATCTAGTTTAGAGTTATTTGTCATCATTATGAATCTCAGTACAGTATATATCTACACCGCAGACTATTGGACTAAAACAGGAGGAAATGAACACTCTTGCCGCTGGAATCTAAGGAAGGATTCAGGCTCTCCCCAAGACCTATTCTGCTAAGCTATGGACAAGCTGATTCTGTGACATGGTGGCCTTAAGTTTAAGGTTTTCCCACAGGACATAGCCTGTCTGGGTGGTTATAGGTTATCTTGCTTAGCTGATTCAGAGCAGGGACTGTTCCTTTGAGAGAAACATGTTGTAGCTATCAGTCTGCTCCTCTGGCTGTACCAAGCTTATTTCTGGCTTCTGTACTTCTGCTTGCTTGCTTGATGATGGCCAAGCCCACGAAAAAATAATTTCTGCCTTTAAAAACCCCCTGCCACTGCAACTCGTGGCTGTCTTCTCTGGACTTGCTCTGTGAGAGGGCAGTCGCCAGCTGGCTAATAAAGACTCCTAATTTGACCTCAAAAGTCTCACTGCATTTTTAATCTGTGCGCCCCACAACAATACTAAAGAAACCCTAGGTCTGATTTAGGACAGGGGGAAGTTTAACTTGCTAGGCAAGACGTTGAGAAAGAAAGAAAATGTTAGTGCATCTGGGCAAGAGCTTTGTTAGTCTCTTGATTGCACCAAATAGCTACCAAGAAATAAGGTGTGCCAACACTCTGTATGGATCTGAAATTTTGAAGAGACTAAATTTCTTCCTTTAAAAAATGTAAGGGTGTATGTTTTGCATGGCAGTGAAGATGTCAGTTGGGATACCCATGTCCCTAGCTCCACTCTCAATTCCAGCTTCCTGCTAATAATGTGCGCCCTGGGAGGCAGCAGGTGATGACCAAAGAACATGAGACCACACCAGCTATGTGAGAAATCTGGATTCAGCTGCTGGCTTATCTCTTTGGCCTGACCCAGACTATTGGCTATTCTAGACTTTGGGGAGTGAGCCAGCACATGGGAGATTTCTTTCTCTGACCACCTACTAAACTAAACATACAAACAAATAAACAAATTAAAAAAAAAAACTCAGTTTTTTAAGTTTAGTACACACTGAGGATGTGACTAGAATTTGAATGTCAGTTTGAGAGTGGAGCCTTAAGTTTAAAAATGGAGACAGGAAATGCGAGAGGGTATTCAATCTCTTATGAAATCTGGAAGTCTTAACAAAAAACTCAGGACACTCTTCAAAGCAGGCATACTGCACATCAGTAGGTATTGCTGACATCATCAGTAGACACTACTGATAACATATTTCATTCAGACACTAATCCCTGTAGCAAAACTTCAGAAAGCAGGGGTTTTGGTGTTTCTAAAAGATTTTGTGATGGCCTCTTTAAAGAAAATGATATTTCAGTTCTGACTATTGAGATTCTACAAGAATGGCAGGTGTAAGAGGGAAAGCTTAGCAACTTTGATAAAAAGGTTTTTTAGAAATGACACAGCCTTAAAGCTCCATTTTAACTGATAGTAACACATCTTGAGAAGACACCGAAGACAAATACACACACACACACACACACACACACACCAAGAGATTTATTACATTTTTGGTTACTATGTCTGTTAATTACAAGGACATAAATGTTCAACAGCTGAGGAGGTATCTAGAGACAACTGGCAGAAGTCAATTTCAAACAATGGGGTTAAACTAGAAATCAACTTTAAGATATCCAAAAACACTCTTGAAAACAAAAATTGTCCTTCAAAATAACTTAAAGTTCAAAGAATAAAATCACAAAGGCAATAAGAAAATGATTTTTTCTTGAGATGGAAAACATAATGCATTAAAATTTTTGATAGTTACAAAAAACAATGCTTAGCAATGTTTAGAAGTAAACTTGTAGCTTTGAAAGCCTGTTAGAAAAGTGATCTAAAACCAAGGACATTGCTGGAAAGAAACTAGAAAAAAGAGAATAAATGTAAATCAAATAATCAGGAGAAAATAATAAAGTGTGCAGTTCAGTGAAATTAAAATCAGGAAATAAAAATCAATAAAAACAAAAGGTGATTCTCTAAAAAGATAATAAAATTTGATATTACTAGCAAATCCAAGTGAGAAAACAAAAAAAGAAAAACATAAGGGTGGTCACTTACCTTGGTGGTTAATATGCCAGTTTAATACACCCATATTCCAACACTGAATCCCAGGTTCAATCCCTGACTCAGCTCGTGACTCTAGCTTCCTACTAATGCAGCCCCTGGGAGGCAGCTACGATGATTATGGTAAATGAGTTCCTGCCATCCCTTGGGTAGACCTGCATTGAGTTCTTTACTCAGATTCAACCTGGTCCAGCCCCAGAGAGGAACACTACAGGTCCTATAGACATTAGAATGATAATAAAAAAAGAATGATAATAAGGGGCTATTTTGAACAAATGCATGGCAATAAATTTATGATAATAAAGTGCAGCAGCTAAATTCCTTGAAAGGTACTTTACAAGAAGTCATGGAAAACTTGTTCCATTGAAGAAACACATTCGTAATTCACACTTTCACACAGAAAATTTCAGGTCCACTAGGCCTGAATAATGAATTGTATTACATACTCAAGTAACAGATATTATCAATATTACACACTCTTTCAGAAAATGAGGACAGTTCAGAAATGCACAATATAACTCTGATAAAAAAAAGATTACAAATGAAAGAAAGAAAATTTCAGACCAATTACTTCATGAATTAGATGGAAAAACACTAAGCAAAATATTTGCAAATCAAGTTGAATAACTTGTTAGAAGATTATATATAATAACCAAATTATCTTTATCCAAAATATTCAAGGTTCATTTACAATTAGAATATCAATCAATGTAACTGTCCACATCAGTAGTATAAATGACCTGGAGTGATCAGGGATCTCAATAGATTTAGAACAGAGTGTGAGAAAATTCCACTGCCATTCATGATTTTTTAAAAGAAGCTCTCAGTAAGCTAAGAACAAAGATAAAACCCTCAATCTTATGAAAAGCATCTACAAAGACAAAGAAAATGAAAATAACATCATGCTTAATGGAGAAAGTTGCCCATTTCCCTAAGAAGAGGAATGGCAAGGGCATCCACTCTCACTACTTTTGCTTAACATTTAAGCGAAAGTCCTAGAAAATGCAAGAAGGCAAGTCTAAGAAATAAAAGGCATGCAGATGTGGAAGAAAGAAATAAAAATGTCTCTATTTTCAGATGATATAATTATGTATATAGAAAATCTTAAGTAATCTATGGAATAAGTTCTAGAAGAAATAAGTGAATTAGCAAGATCATTAGGCACAACATAAACATAGAAAAATCAATTTCAGTGCATCAGCAAGGAAGAGTCACAAAAAGAAATTTAAAAATAATGCAATTTACAATATTACCAAAATACTTAGAAGTAAATTTACCAAAATATGAGTAACTGTTACACCCTAAAAACCACAAAACAATGCTGAGAGAAACTAAGGAAGTCCCTAATAAATGGAGATACATATCAAGTCCATGGATTTGAAAATTCAATATTATTGGGGTATCAATTCTCTTTCAAATTTACATATAGACCTAATAGTATAAATCATAATCCCAGGAGGTGTTATTTTTTAGAGACTTGAAATTTATATGGAAATAAAAATGACACAGATTTGTGCTCTATCAACACTGGATGAGCATGTAGAACAATGAAACAGAATAAAGTCCACAAAGGCACTTAAGTGGTAAGGATAATTTTGTTTTGTACAAATTTATCAAGGTAATTCAATGGGAAAAGGAGTCTTTTCATTAAATGATGCTGGGACATCTTGATGCCTATGTGGCAAAATGTGTACCCTGGGGCTAGAGTTATGGTACAGCAAGTTAAGCCACTGCTGCAATGTCAGAAAATGGCCCAAATACTTTGGCCCCTGCCATCCATCTGGGAGACCTGGATGCAGTTCCAGGCTCCTGGCTTCAGCTTGGCCCAGCCCTACCTAATGTGGCCATTAGGGGAGTGAACCAGCAGACAGAAGACAGATTCATTCTCTCCCCACCCCCTTGGTCACTCTCTTCATCTGTTTCTCCCTCTGTTCCCTGTCTCTCCCTGCTGCTCTTTCAAATAAATAAATAAATCTCTTTAAAAAGTGAAGCTTAACTTCTGTTTCAATCTACACATGAAAATCATAGATTCAAATGCAAAAACTAACCATAAACCTACCAGAAAACATAGAGAACATATCTTTGGAGTAAATATCTTGGAGTAAATATCTTTGGAGTAAATATCTTGGAGTAAATGGGATGATGAAAATAATTATTTAAAAAAAACAGGTTAGACTAAAGCAAAATGAAAAGTCATTTAAAATGCTTTGAAAGTTATACAAAAAATCTATATTCTAGAAGAAAATAACTGCAAAATATATGTCTGACATCAGACTGATGCATATCCAAACTATATAAAGAATTCTTACAAGTCAATAATAGACAGATAAGCAATCCAATCTCTATTCAGAAAACTGGATAAAGACCTGAGTAGCCACTTTATAAAGTAAGACAATCAAATGCTCAATAAGCACATGAAAAAGGTATATAAATCATTGTTCATTAGAGAAACACAAATTAAAACAAAACAGGTACCAACCACAACCACTAGAATTGCTCCAAGTAAAAAGCTGTCTCCTGCAAATTTTGCAAAGTATGGAGCCACTGGAATTCACACACTGATGATGAGAACATTAAATGGCACAGCCATTTTGGTAAACCACTTGGTAGTTTCTTATAATGCTAAGCACAGCAATACCAACTTTAGCTACTTCACCAAAGAACAAGAAAACATATCTGCACAAAGACTGCAAATGGATACTCACAGTTGCTTTATTCATAGTCACTGCAGCCTTGAAAGAACTCAAACGTCCAGTAACAAATGAATTGATAAATACGAGAAAGGGGCACACCCATGCAATGTAATACTATCAGCAACAAAAAGGAATAAGCTACTGGGACACAACAGCATTTGTACAACTAAAAAGCAATCTGCTGAATGGACAAAGCCCTGAAGGGTGCATTCTATTTGATTTCTTTTCTATGAAGTTCTAGACTAAGTCAGAGCAAATCTACGGTGGAGCAATCACAAAATGGATGCCTGTGGATGATGGGGCTTGACTGGAAGGAGGCACAAGGGGAATTTCTGGAGTGATGTTAATGTTGTATATATTGACCAGCATGTCAATTACTAGGTGTGTATATTTGCCAAAACTCATTGAACCATATCTTTCAGATATACTTTGATGTATATAAGTTATGCTTCAATATTTTCTTTTTGAAAACATCAGGCAGTGAGTGCCCCAAGAACAGACAATTCCTAAGAATGCACACCAGTTGTGTGCCATTGATCTTGCAGTCTTTGAGTGCATGCCCCAGAGAGTCTAAGCCTAAGCTTCCCATCATAAAGTGAGAAAGAACAGTACACACCTGAAAAGAGTAAATGTTAGAAGGCAAGTACAGGGCCTAGGATGTTGAACACAAAATAGGAATTTAATAGTCACTTGTCCCTCCTTCCTCATGTGACTTCGGCCTTAAGCCCATGCCGTAAATGAGGACTGTATCTCTGTACAGGACAAAATTATTCTTGGTGTCATGGCACTTAAGGAATAAAGCAGTTACTAACACATTGAAGTAAAAACAACACAATATTGAGTTTTAAAAATTTCCCCTCAATGCTCTGTAAGTAAGACAGATATTAAGAGAAAGACCACACCTGTTTAATGCAGACTGACAATTTTTTTTAAAGAAACCAGTCTGCCTTAAGCTTTCAGCACTGTCTTTTAGCCTGTTTACTCATGGAAAAAACCTCACAAAAACTGAAAGAGTCAAAGCCCTGGGAAGCAGAACTTGATAGATGGGCTGAGTGGAATATCCACAAGATGGTAGGTTTTGAAGTTACACACAGGGTAGGTTCACATACCAGCACTGCCATGTGCAAGCTATGGTACTATGCATAAGTTAGTAAACAGCAGTGCATGTATTTGCTCCTCCTTCATAAACTCTTCCCTAAAAAACTAATCTCAATACTGTATACTGAATGAATGAATGAATAAATGGATGAAGACTGTGCAAATGAAAGCATGTTTTTCATGGTAGTAGTATGAGTATTAAGTGAAATAAATTAGTTTAAACACTCTTTAGATCCCCGTCCTTTAGACGATTATATATCAAACTTATTTCCAAATGTGAATGGGTACTGCTGTAGGGATACCTTATATGTGGAGCAGATTTCTTTTCTTCTTTTCTTTCTTTTTCTTTTTCTTTTTTTTTTTTTTTTTTTTTTTTTTTTTTTTTGACAGGCAGAGTGGACAGTGAGAGAGAGAGACAGAGAGAAAGGTCTTCCTTTGCCATTGGTTCACCCTCCAATGGTCGCCGCGCTGATCCGATGGCAGGAGCCAGGTACTTCTCCTGGTCTCCCATGGGGTGCAGGGCCCAAGCACTTGGGCCATCCTCCACTGCACTCCTGGGCCACAGTAGAGAGCTGGCCTGGAAGAGGGGCAACCGGGACAGAATCCGGCACCCCAACCGGGACTAGAACCAGTGTGCTGGCGCCGCAAGGCAGAGGATTAGCCTAGTGAGCTGTGGCGCCGGCCTATGTGGAGCAGATTTCTAATACACATTCTTGATCCCTGAAATCACATTTATTCAGCTTTGGAAATAATATACACACATGCACACACACATACACACACACACACTTATAATTATCTCGGAAAATCAGTGCTTGTCCTAAACAGAGCTGTGGACCAAAGCAACTCTGTATCCGCAAGTCACTTGAGACGTCCCCTCTCAATAAACTGGTATTTTCCTATTTGAGAAGCATCTTACCAAAAAAACAAGCAATAGGTTCCAAAAACATGCTAAATGCTTTGTTAGCAGTACATGCATTGAAAGCATAACAGAATAATCATTGAACAACATTCCAAGATTCGCTCATAAAATCAGTAAATTTTTTTGTCATTCGTTGCCATTAACAAGTAACTTGTGACCTAATAAATGTCACTATCCATTTTCTTTAATTAAAATAATAAATATTATTCAGTGACACAGATTGGCATTTATGTCTTCATTTCTGTGATGTGGGATTTATCACCAAGGCTCTCTTTGAGGGACTCCACAAATAAAGGTTATTAAGCTGCCACAGGATGAATACAAGCTCAGGTTAATGAAACTGGACAAGGAAGGGCAGTGATGGATGAAGCCCTCATGTACATACACACACACGCACACACACACACACACACACACACACAGAATCCCCGTCCAAAGTAAGAAACATTCCTGGGTTGGTAATATGAATGTGCCTTATTCTAGACTGTCCAACTATAAATATTGCAGAAGGAACTCAGAGGCAACATCAACCTTACAGCCTTCCCTCTGGGTGGGCTGAAGTGTGGCTTTCCCACCCATTGGGAATCACTGATGACCACGCTATAGTCCATTCTAAGACAGGGGAGCTTTTCAGTAAAGAAGAAAGTACTCTGTGTTCTGGCACAGGTGTCTGCTATCAGAGAAACAGAAAGGGGTATAATAATGTTCCAAACATCTACTTTGAAAATAGCGTTCTCGGTTCTGAAAAAGAAAGCAGTGCCTTTCACAAAAACAAAAGCAAATGACAGGAAGATAAGCTTGATAGTGTTTCCCAAAAGAAAAGAATCTCTTCTTACCTCTGAGACTCTACTCTTGCTCCAAGTGAAGACATGAATCCAATAACTCAACCTAAGATCCATCCCTGGTCAGCTCCATCCACAGCTGCCCTGCCCTGCCACCTGCAATATCCCAAGAACCCGGGAAGCCAGCTCAGTGACATGGTCTCCAACTGCCCTCCTGGGTTAATGTTCTGACTGCTGCTGTTGGAAGCCTCTGAGAAGCACTGGATGAAGTGGCATTTCACCTCCACTCTTAAGATTCATCTCTGTGGATTTATTTACACCTCAGAACTGCAGACACCTCAACTCACATCATTCCATAGTCAGCTGAAAGCCACGAGATGGGCGCTGAGCTGACTGGGCAGTGCTCCTCATTTCTAGACCAGAAAAAAGCCCCTGATGCAGGATATAGCTCCCAGCCTTGCATGCCTCTAGTTCTACCTGCTTTTTTTTAGCTGGAGCCAAGTGAAATAATGTATCCATCTACTTGAGGCTAAGGTGCAAATCACATTTCTAAGTTCATAGATATTTCAAAGGAAGGGAAGGAAATCCATCACCCTCAGATAGAAGAGTCTTGAATGCTAGAATGCTAGAAGTGTCAGAGCTGAGTTCAAACCTTCATTCTCTCACATGTTGGAAAAAATGGACAAAATAGGGTTCAAAACGTATTCCCTTCACAGAGAGAAAACTTTTATCTTCTTATCCCCTCCAGAGCCTCAAATAATCCATCTCTTATGTTTATCTCCTTATCTATCTTCAGATTATATATAACTAAATGCATACACACATATATTCATGGTTTCATTTTTTTTAACTTTTATTTAATGAATATAAATTTCCAAAGTACAGCTTATGGATTACAATGGCTTCCCTCACCATGACTTCCCTCCCACCCGCAACCCTCCCCTTTCCCGCTCTCCCTCCCCCCTTCCATTCACATCAAGATTCATTTTCAATTCTCTTTATATACAGAAGATCAGTTTAGCATATATTAAGCAAAGATTTCAACAGTTTGCACCCACATAGAAACACAAAGTGAAAAATACTGTTTCAGTACTCGTTATAGCATTAAATCACAATGTACTGCACATTAAGGACAGAGATCCTACATGAGGAGTAAGTGCACAGTGACTACTGTTGTTGACTTTACAAATTGACTCTCTTGTTTATGGCATCAGTAATCACCCTAGGCTCTAGTCATGAGTTGCCAAGGCTATGGAAGCCTTTTGAGTTCACCGACTCTGATCATATTTAGACAAGGTCGTAGTCAAAGTGGAAGTTCTTTCCTCCCTTCAGAGAAAGGTACCTCCTTCTTTGAAGACCTGTTCTTTCCACTGGGATCTCACTCGCGGAGATCTTTCATTTAGGGTTTTTTTTTTTTTTTTTTTTTTTTTTTTGCCAGAGTGTTTTGGCTTTTCATGGATTCATTTATATATACATGTATTTATTTATATTACATATTTTATATTCTTAACATAGCTTTGGCTAAGGTATAAATGAGATGGGTTTTGTCGCTCCCCCTCTTCGTGGAGGAACGACACCAAACCCTGCCTAGGCTTCATATCCGAGTCACGGCACCATTATGTCGCTCCCCGTCTTCGTGGAGGAACGACACAGGACCCTGCGCTGTTCTTTCGTCTGCTCGGCCCTTCCCGGGTTTGCTGCTGGTTCTTCCCGGGTTGGCTGCTGGTCCTTCCCGGGTTGGCTACCGTCCCTTCCACCTCCGTGGAAGGGCGGTTCCCCCTGCCACATTCCCCACTTCCGCAGGGGAGCGGCACACTGCCGGCCGGCTCTCTCGGGGGCTGCACAGGTGTTCCTTCAGATAGATGTTCCCCTTAGATGTTCCTGGTGCATGCCATCTCTTTCCTCCTTTATAGTCCTCCTCCGCCAATCCTAACTCAGCTGCCCACACGCCGAGTACACTGCTCTCCTCCAATCAGGAACAGGTCCTGCAGCTTGTCAAGTTGGTGAGAGGCAGCTGGGTAGAAGCTGTTGCCTCCTCTCCCAGCGCCATATTGTGGGAGAGCAGATGCATAGAATAAGTCTTAATTCCAGTAACTTAGTCTAGTCCGGGTTGCTCCCCACAGGTTTACAGACCCAAATTCATGTGACCTCCTAGCAATAGGAAAGAGGAGTTCTCAAGGTAGAAAACCTTTCCCATCAACAAATTACCTCATCAAGCTTGAGGGCTAATCGGCAAAAATCTTCTCCTCTGACTAATTCCTGGATAGTCTTGCCTTTTGAGACCCTGCTTCTCTGTCTCTTATTCTTCA
Organism: Oryctolagus cuniculus; assembly: GCF_964237555.1. Taxonomy (NCBI): domain Eukaryota; kingdom Metazoa; phylum Chordata; class Mammalia; order Lagomorpha; family Leporidae; genus Oryctolagus; species Oryctolagus cuniculus. The sequence continues at coordinate 62,633,593 of NC_091449.1, forward strand.
TATTTTCAGAGCTAATGCCAGCCCTAGAGTTTCATTTTTGTCTTTGAGTATTGAATAGTTTCAACCACATTACAGATCAAACCTGTAGACTCAACAGCCACTGTTCATCTATAAAACTGACATAGTAATGCCAATCTCACAGAGTCCTCTTGAGGATTTAACAGACGATGAGCAGAAGACAGATGATGAATGGATGGATAGGTGGTTGCCTGGATGTCTGGATAGATGGATGGATGCAAGGATGGATGGACGGATGGACAGTTGGAGGATGGATGGAGGGATGGTTAGACAGATGAAAGGATGGATGGATAGATGGACAGTTGTACGGATGAATGGGCGAGAGGTTTGGCAGAGTCACTGGCTCAGAGCAAGTGGTAAATAATTTTACCTATTGTTTTTATTGTAAATAAGGCAACAATGACTTTAAAGATTTCTCTTTTGGTACAATTATGGATTGAATTTACATTTAACCCTTCTGAAAGACCTACAATTATACTTCAAACCTATTAGTAGTATTGGGGCTATATAAAATAGAGGTATGGCATCAGAAACTAGAGAAGGAGATCATAATATCCTGACATATATCTCTTACAGTTTGAAAAAAAAAAACATTGAAATTTCATGACTTACGAGACAGAAAGATCACTCCTTTGTGAGACAGCTTTTATTGTTGCAAAGTCCAAATTGCTCCAGCACTGGTGTTGAGTCCTCATTCTAGGGTAATGTCAGCCTCATTTCCCACTGAAAACCTGATGGATGCCTGAAAAACTATCACCACCTTGGCCACAGCCATGAGTATGCCTAGGCTTCAGAAGATGCTTGCCTCCAGTGCCCTCTGTTGCCGCAAGAGATTCTCTTTGGACCCCAGCAAGATCAACAAATCACAGTGCCATTTTCCATCCAAAGGTCTGGAAGCTGATCAAAGACAGGCTGATCATCCACAAATCTATGACTGTCCATTCCTAGGTTCAGTGCTGGAAAAACACTTTGGCATGCTGGGAGGGCAGCCATGTGGGCATAAGAGAAAGGGTGCAGCCTATGCTCGAATGCCAAGAAGGCAATCTGGATAAGGAAAAAGTGGATGCCCTGGCTGCTCAGAAGATACCAGGAATCTAAGAAGATTGACTGCTACATGCATCACAGTTTATACCTGAAGGTAAAGGGAAATGTGTTCAAAATCAAGTGGATTCCTATGGAACACATCCACAAGCTGAAGGATGACAAGGCCTGCGAGAAGCTCCTGACTGACCAAGCTGAGCTCTGCACGTCTATGGACACGCATGCAAGCACTAGGAAGGGTCTCTTCCAGCCAAGCAGGACGAGATCATCAAGACTCAGTACAAGGAGGAAAGAAATAGAGCTGGCCCTCTCCTGACTGTGTATAGTGGCCTTAGTGATGACAGTGGGCCAATCATCAAAATAAAACAAATTTTACCTGCTTGCTAAAAAAGAAAAACTACCACAGCATTGAAGGTTGAGTCCAAGGCAGGGAAGATCAGTATCCCTGAGATGAATAGGCACTGATTTGTTATATTCTTGATGCAATCGCAACACAGAACTTCTGGTCAATATGTTCATGGAATAGATGATGCTGTTAGATGATGTCCATGGAATAGATGACCATCAGCACAAACATCTCTTTCCATGTGTTCTCCCAAATGTTTGCTTACTGGCTGTGAGTCATTCTTTTTCAAATGTCTCCAGCCTATTTCCATGGTGCTACGTGAATCAGCACTTGTTTTGTTTTTGTTGTGTTTTTCATTGTCAGGCTTTACAAGTAAACGACACAGCAAAGAGTCACCTTGTACATGACAACAAACAGAGGACAAAGCATGACTGACATGGGCAGGCTGCTGACTGGGGAATGTTCCCTCTCTGGTCTCAACTGCAACAAGAGCTTCAATTCCATCCTTGAGAAAACTGAAAGTTACTGCAAATCATGAAATCCAAAGATGGCTGTCAGATGGTCAAACTGTGGATGTTAAACACCTTAAAAACCTGGGAATGTTTTGAGCACTTACAACTCAGAGAGATGGCAATCAGAAATATTTATATTTCTCCAGGCACAGCCTTGGAGTATTGTCTGTTGATTTTCAATCACCATTCTCTTAGCAAGCATTTGGACAGATTCCCAAGTCTCATGTTCACTTTCAGTTATTAAAGGTTGTTGAAAAGTCCGGCATACTCTAAAACTCTAAATTCATTTCCACTTTGAATCCCTCCCTGTCCTCATCACCAGTCAGGCTTATAGTTCAAAGAACTTGGAATGGAGTTGCTTTCACTTCCACTCATCTTCCCTTTCTAGAACTATGAAAGAAGGGAAGTCCAAGAGCTGGTACTAAGATTCTCCTCTCAGGGACCAAAGACTTAAAGATTACACTTGCTTAGCATAGGGATAACACAGGTCTCACTCTGTCATGATCTGAAGATTCTGTTGGCTGCCAATTACCTTTGCCATTATGGTATTCTCCCCATAAGGGAGCATCTCTGAGCACTCTGTAGATGGAGAAAGGTTTGTTCCTCTGCAGCCACGTGAACATTGTTCTGTGAACCTAACCACCGCATCTAAGACCACACACCACTAAGCTGCTACTTCTCTAACTCCATGTTCTTTCACACATAGCAGGGGAAATACTTGGGTCCCTTTTCTGTGCTCCCTGAGGGTCACAAGACCTCAGATGGGGAGGTTTCCTCAGCTCTGTTCCCAGGCACATGTTAATTTCAGAAATCTCTAGAGAAGCATCAGCCCCTAACCCCTGCATTCAGACATGCTCCCACACTCCAGGGAACACATGCCAGTATCTCCCAAGAATGCTCTAGTGCACCAGGCTCCACCCAGTCTAAACAGTACCACCCAATCAGGCTGGATCTGGAAGTTGCCCACTCAACCTACAGCCAATGCAGTATGATATGCATACTTCTAATTTCTTAAGGCATCCCCAGTCTTCAGAATGATGGCCCTAGAGGTATCCTCTTACTTAGATCGGGGTAGAAAAACAGAAAACACTAATAACACCACCACAACCACTTCACGCACAGATTTCTGCTAATTCAGAGAAGTGGAATAGCAGTATGCAGATCTTCAGAAAGCTGGGGTGGGAAAGGGTTGAGGACAATATCTCCAACCAGCTGTCTGAAATGGGTGGGATCTTGAGCACCTGTGTATAAGTCCAAAGCCAGAGGAAACCACCCCCCCCCACACACACACACATTATCCTGGAACAGGAGTGTGCCTAGTGCTTCTCATCATTAATGTGCATGCAAATTACACAGGATCACATTAAAATGCAGATGTTCGTTCACAAGTCCAGAACAATGGAGCCTGAGTCTCACATGTTCCCCAATGGGGATGCTGTTGCTGACTAGTTAGCAAACCACACACCAGTTCCTGACTAGTTAGCAAACCACACACTAGAGGTGTGTATGTCCTTCGCTTGCTGTTGCTGAGGCCTCTTAAGTCTCTTTATCTGAGAATGCCTGATAGCTGACATTGATTGAGTGATGTAGGGCAAACCTTGTGCTAAGGTTGTCACATGCATTACATCATTTGATTCTCAATATTTTCAAACAGCTAGAAATTAACATGACCATTTTAAAAAGGGGAAAGTTACATCCTTAAAAGATCTAAGCAACTAGACTCAGGCTTCAAGTGTAGCCATTGGCACCACTGCGATGTGAGTCCCAAATGTGTTGCTCTTAACCTCTCCTGTCAGAAGAATGCAGGTTGATAATGAAGATCATAGCAAAGAAACCTAAATAAACGTGGACTTTACAAGGAAACTTCCCTAAGTGGTGCTCATATTAGACTCAGATTTCTGTTCCTGCACTGGTTGTCCCTCATAAGAAAATGGCAATATTTGTAAAAACAAGGAGTTCCCACAATGGCCTGAGACATATTTTAGCACATGTATACATCACGAACTCCATCACTTTCCTCTTTCTTATTCTACAGCTGCCAATTTCAAGCAGCCTCTTCTATGTCAGGGGCAACCACATGAGTAGTAGATATGTCATTTTTAACTGTCAACAACATAACTTCTTTTTTTTAGCTTTTATTTAATGAATGTAAATTTCCAAAGTACAGCTTATGGATTACAATGGCTTCCCCCCCGCAAAGACTTCCCTCCCACCCGCAATCCTCCCCTTTCCCGCTCTCTCTCCCCTTCCATTCACATCAAGATTCATTTTCAATTCTCTTTATATACAGAAGATCAGTTTAGCATATATTAAGTAAAGATTTCAACAGTTTGCACCCACATAGAAACACAAAGTGAAAAATACTGTTTCAGTACTAGTTATAGCATTAAATCACAATGTACAGCACATTAAGGACAGAGATCCTACATGAGGAGTAAGTGCACAGTGACTCCTGTTGTTGACTTAACAAATTGACGCTCCTGTTTATGGCATCAGTAATCTCCCTATGCTCCAGTCATGAGATTCCAAGGCTATGGAAGCCTTTTGAGTTCACCAACTCTTATCTTATTTAGACAAGGTCATAGTCAAAGTGGAAGCTCTCTCCTCCCTTCAAAGAAAGGTACCTCCTTCTTTGAAGACCTGTTCTTTCCACTGGGATCTCACTCATGGAGATCTTTCATTTAGGTTTTTTTTTTTTTTTCCAGAGTGTCTTGGCTTTCCATGCCTGAAATACTCTCATGGGCTTTTCAGCCAGATCCGAATGCCTTTAGGGCTGATTCTGAGGCCAGAGTGCTGTTTAGGACATCCACCATTCTATGAGTCTGCTGTGTATCTCGCTTCCCATGTTGGATTGTTCTCTCCCTTTTTTATTCTACCGGTTAGTATTAGCAGGCACTAGACTTGTTTATGTGATCCCTTTGACTCTTAGTCCTTTCATTATGATCAATTGTGAACAGAAATTGATCACTTGGACTAGTGAGATGGCATTGGTACATGCCACCTTGATGGGATTGAATTGGAATCCCCTGGAATGTTTCAAACTCTACCGTTTGGGGCAAGTCAGCTTGAGCATGTCCCAAATTGTATATCTCTTCCCTCTCTTATTCCCACTCTTATATTTAACAGGGATCACTTTTCAGTTAAATTTCAACACTTAAGAATAACTGTGTATTAATTACAGAATTAAACCAATAGTATTAAGTAGAACAGACAAAAAAAATACTAAGAGGGATAACATATTAAGTTGTTTATCAACAGTCAGGGCTATGGCTAATCAAGTCACCGTTTCTCATAGTGTCCATTTCATTTCAACGGGTTTTCTTTTTGGTGTTCAGTCAGTTGTCACCGATCAGGGAGAACATATGATATTTGTCCCTTTGGGACTGGCTTATTTCACTCAGCAAACAACATAACTTCTAAATGGTATATGCAAGTTTTTAAATAACCCAGCCAACTACTCCTCTGACATCATTTTACACCACACTTTGCAACGATACTAGAAATTGTCTGGGAAAAAAAAAAAAAACATGTGGCTTAAACTATAGATTCATGCTGACCTACAAATTTTTTGTCTGCATTTAATATTTCACTGGGTTCCGCATTTCTCTTCTCCATTCAGATAACAATCGCCTGTTAGAGAAGTTAAACTATTTTACCATTTTCCCTCAGTTAAATGGGCTCAAATTTACCAGTCACTGCTAGTTCACAGAGCTTGGAGGTGGCTGCTGTCATTCATGCCTACTTGAAAGCGACATCAGGTTGAGTAAAATGAACAGCTTCTTTCCAGGACCCTGCCTATTCATAGATTTTGACTGCTTTGGGTTTGAAGAAGGCGACATGAATTTACCACACATTTGTGATGAAAAGACATATCCCAAGACCTAAATCTTTTCCCAGATGCACAAGCCTTCACAGAAAGTAAATCTTTAGCTCTGTTTTTCAGATGATACAAGAGTGTCCTATCACTGAAAAAACAATCAAATCTATGGCTACTCCACAATTCACCAGTAAAGACTTTGTCAAATGTGAGGCACATTGTGACCACTTGACCAAAATCGAAATTTAATTAACAAGTAGCTAACCTAAGGAAATAGAATGTTCTCAATTATCTTCTTTTGACATGTTTTTATTTTAGAAAATTTCAAACATCTACAAAAGAAAAGAAGGTAGATTATTGACCCTATGTTACCCACTAGCTTCAAAAATTAATTGACTCAGGGAAATCTTCTTCAGTTATACTCCTACCTTCATTCATTCATACTTTTGGATTTTTATGAAGCAAATTTCAGATGTCGAATCATTTTACACATAAACCTCAATTATCTTCAAAATACAAATCTATTCTTTCATCTCCATATCCACTACCCTTTCTTCAGACTCTTATCATCAGTTGTAGTGATTTAAATAGTAGCCTCCAAAAGCTATATCCAAGCACTAACCCCTGGAAATTATAAAGGTGGTGACCTTACTTGGGAAAAGAGTCATTGCAGATGTAATTAATTATCTCAAGATGAGATCATCCTGATGTTAGGATTGGCCCTAAATCCAATGCTATGTGTCCTTGTAAGAGAAAGGCAGAGAGAGAGACTTGAGACTTACAGACACACAGGGAGAAGACCATGTGAGATGGAGGCAAAAATTAGTGTGATGTAGCCCCATGCTAAGGAATGCTTGACACAGCATAGGGCAGGAGAGGCAAGAAAGGCTCCTCTCCTAAAGTCTCCAGAGAGAACATAATCCTGCTCATATCTTAATTGCAAACTTCTGGGTTCCAAACAATGAAATAATCAATTCTTATTGTTTTAACCCATCAAATTTTTGCTAATTTGTTACAACAGGCACAGGTAATACATACACCTATCCTGGAATTCTAAATACACCACCTTCTAAACATCATGGATGTACAGACAGAAGTCAGGAGTGGGCCCCATAGGAAAGGGATTTGGGTAAGTGTTCTCTCCATCACAGTTCTTCTCACATCGCCCTTTCCCCCATTATCAATGTCTTCTCAACACCAGAGTAACTGTGATTGCCTTCCAGGTGATGGCTCTGCCTCTAGTTTCATACCTTTACCAGCCTACCTACCACACTGCTTCCCTGACAACATTTCCCAAATGGCAGCTGAACAAGGCACTCATATGCTCCAAATCAGTGGATTCAGTCATGGAAAATACAGACCTGAGATTCCCTTGGCTGACATTCAAGGTCCTTCACTATCTGATCATTATATTTGAGTCTTATCTGTATTTCTCAACATGTCCCAACACTTAACCACACCAGACTGCTACAAAGTTGCTTGTCTTCCAGGGGTCCCTATTCTCATTCTTTCCTCTCCTATCCAGCTCTTTTAAATATGGTTGCAGAGACTGTAGTAGTAGTATAGCAGCCTATGGATGCTTTATGGGAAAAAATAGAAAAAATACTCTGTTCCAGGAAAAGGAAGTAACAGGCCTTCCATGCTTGGGAGGGGAGACAATGAGACTGCACAATGCTCCAAATGGGTGCACCAGAGACTGGTAGCATGCAGTATACAAATTAAAGGGACATTGTGGAAGGAGAGGTGACCACATATGGCCAGTTTTCTGATCCTTTCTATTGGGATGGGATTTGTTACCACATCTTGATGAGCCTATGGATAGACAATAAATGCATAATCTATGCTATTTGTGTAATAATACACAAATCTCAAGCACATCATTGTGACCATCTTCCTGGACATATCAATACAAATAAAAGTATAGACTCAGGACAGTGAGCTGTATACAACCTCCTTTCCCATGGAAAGAACACAGAAGTTTGAGTCACATTTCCTCACAACCAGGCTCATGCTTTTCTCTCTCCTATAGCACCCAAATTTTGCATATTGGAATTCCACTATCCAATGTCTGTTTCTCGAAACCTATCACTTTGTCCATTTTTCAAACCCTCTATTTCTTCCTAGCTCTCACAATATGTCATCTATCTTATAGAATTCAATAATTTTCCTGTTCTATTAATACTATTTGTGCTTTGATTTCTGCACTCATTAAAGGAAAATTCTGATGTATCCATATCTGTGTCCAACTCAACATCTGTGACTGAGCATCACTCCATAAACATTCACGGAACAAATGAATAAATGAAACATGAAGTATTACATAGTTCAAATGTCTGTTTTTGAAACTTCTCTCTTATCAATAGTAAAATTACTTTTAGGTCTAATCAATCACTGTGAGTGTTCAGGACTCTTTGGGTGCTCTAAGTGAGTGCATCCTAGAACTTGACTCAAGAACAGCAAACTAGCTCTTTCCTGGTCACAGAAAACAATGACAGCTAGTATTCACTGAGTGTTCACTATGTTCCAAGCATTGTTCTAAATAATTTATATGCATTAGCACATGTAAACTTCACAACCACACTATAATAAATACTATTATTTATAACCTCCATCTTTCAGATGAGAAAACTGAGGTACAGAAAAGGCAAGCTTCCTTTAATAAATGACACATAGCTAAGATGTGCTCAAACAAAGGCTCAAAGCCAACCAGGCAGGCTCCAAAACCCACAATGCTTCATCCTTTCTCTACAGAAAATGGAGCTGCAGGGTTTTTATGACGCCCAGCTGCCAACCCTTGGGTATTATATACTCTCATCTCTCAAATGGAGACATCAGTACTGCCTACTTTTTCAGAGACTAAATGGCTTAATGAAACGCACTGCCTAACATATAACAGGTGCTGCAAATTGTAGCTGTTTGTATTGACCAGGAAACCATTGTGTATGCATTGAAAAACCAACTCAAATCAGCTATGGAGAAAACAAGAATACATTGGTTTGTATAACAGAATAAGGTAAGACAGCAGGGCCTTCAGACACAGGTGAATTAGAGGCTCAGATGATCTCATTAGAACTGGAATATCTGTTCTCTCAGTTTCTCAGTTATTGTATTCTCTGAGTTGGTTCTTTCTCTAGCTTACTTGTTCTACACGGTGGTGCCCAGAAATCTTGTGCTTCCATTCACAGTAGAGAGTAAAGAATCTCTTTCGCAATATGTGTGCCAAAGGTCAAAGAATGTGAATCATCTGCCCTTTCCTGAACACAATACTGTGATGAAGGGAATAGAGGATTAGCATTGATTGACTAATCCCTGAAACCAGGAAACCAGGGTTGGTTCCAAGCAAGTCAGAGTACAGATAAAGAAGCTAGCAAAAGGGAAAATGGGATGCTGTTACCAGGACAAGGATAGATCTGTGGCTGGCAAAATATCTACTCACCATGAGTGTTTTCAACATCCTCATGTTTTAGGCACACGGATTCCCTGGCCTACTGCCAATCAACCACGTTCTCCTCCAGGCTGGGCCCATCGCCAGTCTGCCTTACTCACTTCTTGCTGTAAGATTGCATGGGCCGTACACTTCTTCCCAGCTACTGCGAAGCTCAAATTAGTCACTCTGTGGGCCCCTTCCGAGGCATATCAGAGACCAGCTGTGCAACGACCTGTCACCTTCTTGTCAGCGAAAGTTTTCTGTCCAAAGAACTTTCGTCATCGTTCCTTTCTCAAGTAGCTGGATGTCACTTGAAGAGACAGCTGAAGTCACTCAAAATGGCTGGTCTCAAATCAGCGCTCACTGGCCTTGTCAGTAAAAGCCTCACCCCGCAGCGAAAACTGTCACTGATCATGTTTGGATATGTACGCAGAGGTATTAGATTAGAAGAGAGAATGCACGAGATGGGAGTTTAAAAGAGGCCAAGTTGCAAGGGAAATCTTAATGGGAAGAAGTGAAGTCTTTAGGCTCGAAGTAGTGGGGGGGCATCTTTTCGAAAACCCAATTTATACTTCCCCTCCAAACCACCAAGAGTGTATGCAACACACACTGGCAGGCACACAGACACCAACAGCCTTCAAACAGACACAACCCACCTCGCACAGCGGACACACGCTCTTTTTACCAACACACTTTATAAACATATGAAACTTGATGGCAGATCACTGGGTGGTTGCTGCATCCAGACTATTATAAGTGGCTAGTTTTCACCTTCATATCAAAACACTGCTAATGTCAAAAAAATCAAATATTCACTCAAAACTGCAATTATTTTTTGGCGAAATAAAAAAGAAGAAACCCATGTACTTAACAAATTGTATTTGCTTCCTTTCTCTGCAGATGCTCTTTATGTAGGGAGGATTTCTCAATCTCAGTATTACTGATGTTCTGGGTTGAATAATTCTCTGTTCATGTGGGAGAGGGGGCTGTCTTGGGCACTGTGTGGTACTTAACAGCATCCCTGACCTCTACCCACTGATGCCAAGAGTACTCCTCCACCCATGGCCAGCTTGCTTCCTTGAGAGAAAAGGCATCCTGGTTGAGAACCACTAATTTAATAATAGTAAATGTAAATAGTAAATGCTATCTTTAATATTACTATGATAGAATAATTGGCTAATTTGATTAATATGCATCAGCTAAGAACAAATGTTGGGCTTCAATTCTGGCTAGATTCAGTTTGGATTTCTATTACTGCTCGTCAATATTTACGACAGAAACACCAACTGGACCTGAAGCATGTAAGTGGCAGACAGTCATTTCTACAGCTCTTCTGCCTAAACCTTGAAAGAGAGTAAATCACATGTAGGACAGAGGTTGGACTTTCAAAGCAGGCAGATTAGGTTTCAATCCAGACATGACATTACGGGTCTGCATGATTGGGGCTATAATTCATCTCTCATATGTTTGTTTTTGTCTCTGTTAAATGGAGATTACAATAGTTATCCCACAGGGAAATTGTGCTTTATAAAAGGTGATGAGATTTAAGAAGGTATTGACACGTAATAGATGTTCAATCAATGGTGGTTCACCCTAATGGCATACTTTTCTCCAAAAAGGGTCTTGCACTATGATTAAAAAGAAGTTCAGGCTTCCTCTGTGACGGGGATTAATCGAGCATTGCTCTGCCTGTATAGCTTTTTGTTTTTCATGGACTTTTAAACTGTCCTTCTATTCTCCTCCAAATATTTGTCTTTACTGAAACATCAAGTACCTGTCTTCCTGGTAAATCATGAGTATATCAAAGCCTTTCTACATAGAATCTCTCTTCCCTGGAGTCTTCCATCCTTCTGTTGCACACTAAGAAAAGGGTGTGATAAAAACATGGCCAGCCACATCCCAGAATGTCCCTCTGTTGTGATTCTAAATTGGATCAATTTTTTCCTGGATTCTTGAGACCCTCCCCTGCCCCTGCCATTTGCCAAGTGTGTCTCCTGGATGGAAGGTTAAACTTTGAATGCATATATAACTGTGAAACCTATGGAAGATAAACAGAGCCACATGCATGTAAATAAAAAGTCTTAAAGCTGTATTTTTAATAAATGGGTCCAAAAATCACACATCTAGAGAGTGATGATTACAAAATCCTCACCATAGGAGATGATACATTTCCCAAAAAGATGCTGCCATAGCCAAAACCATTTTTATTCTTTCCTTTTATGCTTCCATAGTCCATGTTGCATGCTTTAGAAACATTTACAGGGGAGAAAGATTTGACATGGGAAAGAATAAAAAGCCCTAAAGCCAAGTGAGATGAAAAATGAGGGTGCTTAACCATGGGGAATGGATGAGGAAAGGACAAATTCCTAATTTTTTTTAAAGATTTATTGTATTTTATTTGAAAGGCAGAGTCACAGACAGAGGGGTGAGGGAAGATACAGACAGAGAGCAATCTTCCATCTGCTAGTTCACTCCTCAGATGGACCCAATGGCCCAGGCTGAGCCAGGCCAAAGTCATGTGGGTGGCAGGGGTCCAAAGACTTGGGCCATCTTCCACTGCATTCCTAGGAGCATTAGAAGAGTGCAGAAGTGGAGCAGCCAGGACTCATTTAGCACCCATATGGGATGTCAGCATTGCAGGTGGCAACTTGACCCCCTACACCACAACTCCAGCCCCAGTCTCTAGTTTTCCACCTTTTACTCCTAATCTAGGGAACACAAACTTCCAACCTTTGGTCAGATTGGACACTTGGGAGGAATCCTTAAAAAGTCATGAATCAGCCAGCGCCGCAGCTCAACAGGCTAATCCACCACCTTGCGGCGCTGGCACACGGGATTCTAGTCCCGGTCAGGGCACCAGATTCTGTCCCAGTTGCCCTTCTTCCAGGCCAGCTCTCTGCTGTGGCCAGGGAGTGCAGTGGAGGATGGCTCAAGTGCTTGGGCCCTGCACCCCATGGGAAACCAGGAGAAGCACCTGGTTCCTGCCTTTGGATCAGCGCGGTGCGCCAGCCGCGGTGGCCATTGGAGGGTGAACCAACAGCAAAAGGAAGACCTTTCTCTCTGTCTCTCTCTCTTACTGTCCACTCTGCCTGTTAAAAAAAATAGTGTTTTCATTTTTGGGAAAAAATATATATTCATGCTACTCTATAAAATAGAATTTATATAATTTTATTATAAACTTTTCCCCTGAGTTTCTAAAATCATCTATCCAGTTCAGAAAGATACAGAGCACAGAGGATCATGGAATCATTCACATCCCTTTAGGTAGGAATCAGGCTTCAAATTAAAAAGCACAGAGCTAATAAGTCAAGAAAAAGATAAAATAATTAGCAGTCTGCACATCAGTCCAGCTGATCTAGCTCAGCAATGTGTAGGGAAGCTGGTCAAACTCTAACTGCACTCACTCCCTAGGGATCTCATCTACCCTGATGACTTTGACCATCGTATCCTAGCTCAGATCTCTCTCCTGAAACCCAATGCCCTCTGCCTACTCAATGTCTCCACCTGTAACCCTAATTAGACATCTCACAAAGTGTCCAGGAATGACTCAATGATCTTCAACCCCAAAACCTGCTCCTTACTTGATTTGCTCCGTCTTAGTTGATGGCAGCCTCATCCTGCCAGCTGCTCATGGCAAAAACTCTTGGCATTATTCTTATTTCTCCTTCTCTAAGAACTGACATTAAGTCTAGTTGCAAACCCAGTTGGCTGCATCTTCCAAACACATAAAAAATCCAATTGTATCTACCCAACCACAGTGCTGCCACCCTGAACCCAGCTACCATCACCTCAACACCAGTACTGCCAACAGCTTGCATAACATATGGACCATCTCTTCTCTACAGTTACTTGGTCCTTTTGAAGCATGAGTTATATCAAGTCAATCTTCTATTAAAGATGTTATGATCAATCATCCCCCACCCCTTTCAAATCACTCAGAGTAAAATCTATACTCCTTGGAAAATACTTGCATGGTCTGAACTCTTTCTTTTTCTTAAAAAAAAAGAGATTTATTTATTTTGAAAGAGCTACAATGACAGAAGGAAAGACAGAGAGAGAGAAAGAAAGAGAGATATCTTCCAACTGCCTATTCACTCCCCAGATGGCCACAATGATTAGCCCTGTGCCAGGCTGAAACCAGGAGCCTCATCTAGGTCTTCCACACGGCAGGTTAGCACGGCTCCAAACAGTCTGGCCATCTTCCATGGCTTTTCCCAGGCCATCAGCAGGAAGCTGGAATGGAAGTGGAGCAACTGGGACACAAACCAGCAACCCAGCAACCACATGCAATTACCTACCTACACAACACCAGCCTCCGGAACTCTTTCTTAACCTCAGATTTTATCTCCTACTATCTTTTTTTGTTATGCTCTGATCCAACCCCAGGTCTCACTGTGGCTCCTTGAACACAGCAGTTAACTCCACCTTAGGGCTATCACGTGTTTTCTTTGTCTGGGATGCTCTTCTTCCATATACCACACACCTACCCTCCTCACCTACTACAAGTTTTTTTCAGACCTCACCTTGTCATCAAAGGCTAACCTGATTGTGCCATTTTAAACTGCAACAACCCTCCTACCGCTGATCCCCTTCACTCTGCCTTTTCTTTTTTGTACAGCACTATGACTTCTTTATTTGTTTATTATGCTTATTGGCCACTGTGTCTCTCCCATGGAATTCAAGTTGTGTGAGTATAGTGGTCTTTTATTTATAGACATACCCAAACATTGAGAACTGTGTCTCACACAGAAGATACTCAACAATCAGGTCTCAAAGAACAATGATTCCACTTATGAGACTCCTTCTGGAATTGTTTCGATACATAAAACATCAGATGGGTTTATTGAAAGATTTGAGACTGACCAGATGGGAGCAATGGTAGGTCAAAGCAATGAGACTGTCAGAGTAATGCTGAAGTGGCTACCCACCGATTCACGCTTGACCAGTAAGAACATCAACATTGTTGATGTAGAGTTGGGCAGTTTGCAAAGGAAAATCTTTGCCCAGGAGAACAGGATGGAGATGGGGAAATAAAGATCACTAGGACTGCAAAATGCACCCTCAGATGGGGGCAAAGGAATGGGAAGAAGGAAATGGTTCAAAGGGTCATTTCAAACCAATTTGAATAACACTAACCAATAAAAACAGTAAACCTAATACATAAGACAGATTAATACACAGACCAAAGTAATTTGAATTCTCAATAAATTAGATATAATTAGAATGGAGTCATTTAGAACATAAAATGCAAAGATCTGGTGTCATATGAAAAATATCTCCTTGAATGGTGATAAAAATATGGTTACCAAGTGGTGATAAAAACAAAATACAATATTTATGTATTATCACAGAAAAGACAAAATATAACAGTATATTTCAGTGAGTTTAGTAAGAAAAATATCCTTATTTTCAAGGCAGAATATAAATTCAATGACCCTTTATGAAAATAAATATATAAAATTAATAAAGACCATTAAAATATTTACATGCTTTCACCAGGAATTCTACTTCTAGGAATCTATGCCAAGAAAAACTCAGAAACATGGATAGAATTTATGTATAAAGATGCAGTATCATGGAAACAAAAACCTGAAAATATTATGATTATATAAATTATGGCATTTCTATAAAGTAGGATGTTATGCAACCATAGTAATTACATCTATGAAAAATGTTAATGGTATGGAAAATTCTCTTGATATAAGGTCAAATGAACTGAAATAGGGACAATACCATAAATGACAAATGGTCTCAGCTAATATTATAAGAATTCATTGTAAATCAATTGAGGAGTAGAGTTTTAAGAATTTAATCTCTACTATGGTTATAAAAAAGTTCATTTTTCTTAAAAAATTATATAATTTTTTATATAATTATATATTTTTTTTAAATTATATTTTCTTAAAAAATGAAAACATACCTTTTTTTTTCATAAGGAGAAATTAAGAGTTAGAAGTATATAATTTTAGAATGGTTATTCAAGGATACCCTGCCTAGTGGTTCATTAGCATAGTCTTGCATGAGAGTAGCTTTCTATTTTAAAACATGCAGGACTTCTCCAGGTATGCATTTCCTAATTTTTCATATGAAGCTCTGTCTAGATCAGGGGTCAGCAAACTCTTTGTGCAAAAGGGTCAGATGGCAATTATTTTAGGCTCTGTAGGACAGATGGTCTCTGTTGCAACTGCTCACCTCTGCTATTGGAGTATGAAAGTAGTCATACGCAACATGTAAATGATGGCTTAATACCAATAAAACTTCATTTATGTAGGAAGCAGGCCAGATTTGGCACATGGGCCATAGTTTGCCAATCTTTGGACTAGATGATTGAGAGTGTTTGATTAGCTGATAGCAGCACACACCCCTATGAAAGAGAGGTCCAAATGCCAACATGCACCTGAGAAGTAAGGAAAAGCAATGACCCATTTGATATTTTGAGCTGGAAAAATATGAATTTGAGACCTAACTTACCTCCTATTCTTTTCACACACTTTCACTGCTAGGAGTCCCCTTTGCAGATGGGAACAGAAGCCCCCATTTCACAGGGCTATCATGTGGCTTAAATGAGATAACGGAAGTCAAAGCCCATTCTGGTAAATGAGGATTTCTCGATGACTTGCAGATTATTTCATTAGGATAGCTCTAAAATCCTATGCAACATCCCCCAGGGAAAATGATCTGGGGCCAAGAGTGAAAACGGGCAGGAGTAGCCAGGATCTGCTAGGTTATGCTGCACTAACAAATTACCCCCAAAGTCTCAGTGGCTTAAAACAGTAAGATTTCCTTCTCATTCATGTTACATCCCATGGCTGGTCATCTGAGGCCCCTGTTCTGCACTATTGTTCCTCACAAACCATCTGGAGCTTTGCTGGGTGTTAATGACTGATGTAAAAACTGCTGGAATTTTTGCTGAGCATCCAGCAAAAAATTAGCAGTGGCTGGATGGTGCCCTGGCTCTGAAAGCTCCCAACTTTATTTCACTAGACATCACTTTGTTTCACTAGACAAAGAGAGACAACTACACATAACTCAGGACGGAGCTAGAAATGCTAGCTACCTTGCTCCTTGAATGAGGCAGAGGTGTGCAAACTGGAAGTATTTGATTAATGGTACTAGTAACTGTGGGGAGCAACTGGGAGCAACTTGGACTAGACTAAGTTACTGGAATTAAGACTTATTCTATGCATCTGCTCTCCCACAATATGGCGCTGGGAGAGGAGGAAACAGCTTCTACACAGCTGCCTCCAGTTCTACCAATAAGCCGCAGGAGCTGATTCGGATTGGAGGAGAGCAGCGTACTCGGCGTGTGGGTAGCAGAGTTGGGATTGGTGGAAGAGGACTATAAAGGAGGAGAGAGACAACATGCACCAGGAACATCTATCTGAAGGAACACCTGTGCAGCCCCCGAGAGAGCCGGCCGGCGGTGTGCCGCTCCCCCGCGGAAGTGGGGAAAGTGGCAGGGGGAACCGCCCTTCCACGGAGGTGGAAGGGACGGTAGCCAACCCGGGAAGGACCAGCAGCAAACCCGGGAAGGGCCGAGCAGACAAAAGAACAGCGCAGGGTTTAGTGTCGTTCCTTCATGAAGAGGGGGAGCGACATAATGGTGCCGTGACTCGGATATGAAGCCTAGGCAGGGTTTAGTGTCCTTCCTCCACGAAGAGGGGAAGCGACATAATGGTGCTGTGACTCGGATATGAAGCCTAGGCAGGGTTTAGTGTCGTTCCTCCATGAAGAGGGGGAGTGACATAATGGTGCCGTGACTCGGATAGGAAACCTAGAAGGGAAGAAATGGGAAGAAGTGGGAAAATACCGGAGAGAGAGACTAGCAAAGAGCCTAGGGAAAAGCTGGACGGAAAAGGTGCCGGAAGAAGCTATCGAAAGCCTAGGCATAGACTCGGATACGGACTGTGGGAAAGAAGTTAGGATTGGATGTTAGGGTTGAAAGCGAAAGTGAAACCTAGAAGAAACTTAGACTCAGACACGGACTGTGGGGAGAAGCCAGGAAAAGTGAGAGGGGAATATTGTTGGAAGAAAAGTTAGGAAACATACCGGGTAGAGAAAAATATGTTAGGGAGGATGAAGCCGCGGGGGCAGGCCGACGCAGAGACGTAAGCTATGTTGGAATTCTTCAAGTCAGCCCGGGGAACAAAAGGCGAAAAGCTAGACGCGTAAGCTAGGTTGGAATCCGTCAGATTAGCCCAGGGAGCAAAAGACGGGAAGCCAAACCGAAAAGCGCAGACGTGAGCTAGGTTGAATTCGCCAGGTTAGCCCGGGGAACTTAGACTGAATACCAGTGGCGGAAACGTGAGCTAGGCTGTGTGACTCGCGGAAGCCGCCGCGCGCAAAGAGAGCACGCGGGGCACGAACGGGGAGAGCGCACGGGGCGCGAATAGAAGCCGGTAAGCCGCACAGAGCCGGGAAGCCGCCGCAGGGAGGGCGCCGGGAAGCCGCGCAGAGCCGGGAAGCCGCTGTGGGGGAGGCACCGAGAAGCAGCCTCGGGACGGGCACCGGGAAGCTGCGGGGATAAGAGAAATAGTTTAGAAGTAAAATGAGAGAAATAGGAATGCTGGCAGATAGAAGTAAAATAGGGGAGATAGGAATGCCCGGAGGTAGAGAAATAGAGAAAAATAAGTCCTCCCCACAACATGGCAATGAGAAGGCTTGGATTCAGTCTGCCTGATTAGTAAGACGATAAGTACCTGCTGGCGGCTAGCAGCTTACCCACTGCAGGTCACCGAAGACAGGCACGTTATCAACACCAATAAGTCTCCCCAGAATACAGCAATGAGAAGGCTTGGATTCGGTTTGCCTGATTGGTAGGGCTTGTAAGCACCTGCAGGCAGTTCTAGCAGAGCAGAGCATGCGCTGCAGGGCACCGAACACAGGCACGCATCAGTGCCTAAAAACCTCCTTACAACATGGCAAAGAGAGGACCCGGATTCGGTTTGCCTGATTGATAGGGCTTGTAAGCACCTGTGGGCAACTCTAGCAAGCAGAGCAGAGTGTGTGCCGCGGGGCACCGAAGACAGGCGCGTATCAATGCCAAAAATAAAAAGAAAGGGGGATCTGTGGGGAGCAACTGGGAGCAACTTGGACTAGACTAAGTTACTGGAATTAAGACTTATTCTATGCATCTGCTCTCCCACAATATGGAGCTGGGAAAGGAGGAAACAGCTTCTACACAGCTGCCTCCAGTTCAACCAATAAACAGCAGGAGCTGCTCCTGATTGGAGGAGAGCAGCGTACTCGGCATGTGGGTAGCAGAGTTGGGATTGGTGGAAGAGGACTATAAAGGAGGAGAGAGACAACATGCACCAGGAACATCTATCTGAAGGAACACCTGTGCAGCCCCCGAGAGAGCCGGCCGGCGGTGTGCCGCTCCCCCGCGGAAGTGGGGAAAGTGGCAGGGGGAACTGCCCTTCCACGGATGTGGAAGGGACGGTAGCCAACCCGGGAAGAACCAGCAGCAAACCCGGGAAGGGCCGAGCAGATGAAAGAACAGCGCAGGGTCCTGTGTCGTTCCTCCACGAAGACGGGGAGCGACAGTAACTACCATAACAAGACAGTTAACACTTATTGCATGTAGCATATACTAACATAGAGCTAACTGCTTTACTTAACAATTTAAGGAAACCAAGTATAGGGAGGCTAAAAACAGAGATGGAAGGGATGGGGCTGGAGAGAAAGACAACAAGGCTTCAAAAAAACTGCTTATCCTAAAAATGCTTTCACCACTTCTCTGTCCCTACCATCCTCCCTTTTAACATTTTGTCCTTATCACCCTTAATAATCCTGTGAGAAGAATCTATACCTAAAATCATGCCTAATTAGGTGAATCCACAACATAAAGATTGCATGAATTGAATGTTTGTATCCCTCTAAAATACATGTTGGGACCCTAATCCCCAAGGTGTCTGTGTTAAAGATGCAGTCTCATGTGATTAAGGTTAAGTGAGATAACCAAGGCAAATCCTGGACAT
The DNA here is from genome assembly GCF_964237555.1 of Oryctolagus cuniculus. Taxonomy (NCBI): domain Eukaryota; kingdom Metazoa; phylum Chordata; class Mammalia; order Lagomorpha; family Leporidae; genus Oryctolagus; species Oryctolagus cuniculus. Next base: position 62,652,734 of record NC_091449.1, read on the forward strand.
GATAGAGCTGACTCCCCGTCTCCTTCCGTCTCTGCTGCCATGTGAGGCAGCTATCCACAAGAAAGGAAGAAAGCCCTCACTGAAATTGAATCCTGACAGAACTCTGATATCGGACTTCCAGCCTCCAGAACCATGAGAAAACTAGTTTCTGATGCCTTTATGCCTCCAGTCTATGGCACTTTCTTGTGGCAGCCCTAGAAAACTAACAGAAAGGTCTAGAGCAAGCAGTCCTTTTCCCTGGATTGGTTTTTCAAATATGAACTCGACTTGTTCCAAACTACATTATGACATTCAAACATGGTTCTATGGACATCCAAAGCTAAGACCAGGCTGCTATGACAAAGACGAAGCCTCTGACAATAAGAAATACTTAAATTCAAAACAAATTCTATAAACCATGTAGCCTTGGACAAGTTGTATAAGCTCTCCAAGGTCACTGTTCTCATCCATAAATCTTTGTTTTGGACCCTAAGTGAGGTCATGTGTAAGGACATGGAGTCATCCGGGGGGGAGGGGGACAAGTTTTGTTTTCTTTCTTCCATGCCCCTTCCAAATATTCTGTTTTGTAGCTCAAGGCTGAAAGACAGAGAAAGTTCTTTGAACACAGCACCCACATGAAATGTGCTTAAGGGAAGGTTAATCTTGGCACACATGTCCCACTTCGCCCACTCAATTTCCAGTTAATGCCTTGTAGACAACCCATGCAAGAGACCAAGCTAAACTGGGAGGCTTATAGCTGTGAACAAGGGACTTATGACATGTAGTGAAAGCAGTCGGTTCAAATTGATGCGTCACATCTCTATGATCTTGTACTTGGTTTGAGTTGTAATACACAGAGTTCTTCAAAAAGCTCACAGAAAATGACACTAGAAGATAAACTTGTTTTGGTGCAAAATATATTGAAACCATGCATATGAGGAGTCTTCAAACAGTTCACAGAAAAAGTGTATTATGAAAAGCTATGTCTGGATTTCAAATTTTGTTTGCATCAAAATAAATTTTTCATTCCATTTTCCCACAAACTTTTTGAAGTACTATTGTCTAATTTGGACAAAACAAACGCCTGTTTTAACATTTTCATGAACTCCATTTGCGGACTTGAGTGAACACTGAAGGATTTTCCCACTCTTTCTTTCCATTGTGGAAAACACCCCAGGGTTAATCACAAGGTAGTCCCAGAAGCATATGGTCTGGCATACAATAAATGCTCAGCAAATATTCCCCTCCCCTCTTCTTCTGCCTGATTATCCCACTTCTCAACATTTCAGGAATCCCAAATATGAACATATTAAAATGATGGATGTAGGCCTAAGGAGGAGAAGGAGGAGGAACAGGCAGCCACTACTGAGCAAGCACAAATTGCCAAGCATTGCCACATTCTCTCATGTGTACCTTATATCCATCCCATGTAGCTCACAGTACTGATGAGGAAAACTAGGTGTCAGGAAAGGGAAATGTGCTGGCCTTAGCCTCATGGTCTTAGGTGGCTGAGTTACTGCTCACATGCGTGTCAGTCTTGGTTCCAAATTCCAGGCTCTGTCCCTCAGCATCTTGTGCTTGTACCTGGGGCCTAGAGTGTTCCCTGGCCTATTTTATTCCTTGCTACTTCCTGCCACAAAAATTAGTCCAAAGAAACCAGAACTCCAGAATATCTGTGCCCTACAGTATTACTTGCTTGGTTTAGACCTCAAAGGAAAATATGTACAGGAGTTAACACAGGGACAGAGATAGAAGCGAGAGAGTGGGAATGGACTTGGAGATATAAGCCAAGATTCTGAAACAGAACATGCTAGCAATTTTCCATGAGATACCAGTGGAGTTCCTGGCCCTCATTGAGCCTCAGTATCCCTGCCTGTAACATGAGAGGGTGGCTGAATAACAGACATGCAGGCCCCGAGTAGAACATTTTATCACGGCTCAGTTTTCCAGACACACCATGCTGAAATCTTTGTGGCCCACATTTTTCAGATAATTGGCTCAGTTCACAACTCTGCCCATCCACACAGCCAAAACAACAGAAGCAATAGGCTTTCTCAAGTAAGCTGAATGGACACCAGGCAGAATACAGTCCCTGGTAAAGAAAGCAGCTCCAGCCAAGTGCAGACTGGATTTGCAAAGGGAAAAATCACATTCCGTAAGTTCCTGGAGGGGGAGGAGAGGCGAGGAAGCCTCTGCTTCCAATAAGGACTTCATTCCAGAAATCCCACATATTGGCCCCACAAGCACCATGGTGTGATAGAGATGACTATTTCAGTTGAGAAAATCAAGTCCTCTGGGAGAGGAGGGTGGAGGACCAGGCGAGAGGCTCTTTCCAAGACAAGTTGAGCTCAACTCTTCAAACTGGAATATTGACTCTTCTGTTTCCAGTGTAATGACTTTAACCTGGTGAATACCTTGGCCCTGCCAAAAACCTGTCGCTATTAAGTGTGTTTTCAATTGGGAAATGGAAGCACATGAGGGCTGGCAGGAAAACAGGGGAGCAAATCTTGATGAGGGCCTCAGAGTTCACACCAGTATCTGGGGCTGTCAGTATCCTTTCTGCCAGCACGGGAACGCTTGCCCTGCCTCGGAAATGCAGAATTCAGAATCGGAGGACACCAAGACTATTTTTATTTCCTCAGTAAATTTGCAGGTTGAAAAAAGGCCCCCCATAAAACCTCCACTTTTTCAACTGAAAAAAAATTCATACAGGCAATTCCACTGTTCTGATATTACTCCCTGCTAAGCTTTTCATGACCTCCCACGTCTCAGTCCTCCACAGTGGGCCCTGGTGGGCACAGCTGGACACCTCCTCAATGTCGCAAAGCCATACCTTCACATCCTGCTAGCCTCATGCTGCACAGTCCCACTGAATAGGCTTGTGCTGCTGTGTCTGCTTCCTCTTCCTGCACCGTCCTCCCACCTGCCTGGTCCCCTCCGTCAGTGAACACCAGGAACAAAGAGTGCCTGGTAGGAAGACCATGAGCTGTAAAGTCAGGCAGCGTTGGTTCTAACCTCAGCCCCACCATACACAATCCTGGGCTAAAAAGTTTCACATTTCTGTGACTGTGGAGGACAGGCATTTGGGTTGACTAAATGAAAGAACATACAGGCAGAGCCCCATGTAGGCCTGCCTTGATCTCCTCTGCTCTTTCTCCTTCTAGGCTCTGAGTTTCTGTGGTATGACCACCAGTACATCTCAGAACTGAGGTCCGTTCACCCAGGAAGCCCTGAGAGCACATTTCGGGGGTAGGATGCCCACCCTAGTCCAGGTGGCTCTGGGGCAGATTCCTACAACATGTGTTACCCCCATCTCAGACTTGGTTTTGCATGATACTTAAAAATAAACTGAAAGAAAGAGGGGTGGCAGCCTCAAGGAGAGGAAAGGGGACAACTTGGTAAAGTGCAGGACAACAGGAAAATCCTGGCGACCCCACATGAAAGAGGGTACTTTAGGGAGTGATCAGGGATAAAGGTCCCTTCCATCACTACAGCTGGCTTACAGGGGTGCTCAAAATATTGAGGCTCTTACACAGTGAACTAATCCATCTACAAAAGCATCATGTGGTTTCATCAAACCCTCTCTATCATCACTTTGACCTCTGACATCTTTGCCAGGATGCAGAGAGAAAGGAAGTCCTGGCTTTGAGTCCTGCCAATATTCTGCTGAGGCCTCAGAGTAGAAGGCCGCTTGGCTGTGATGTGATGTGCAAGGGATGTGAGAGCTGCCAAATGCAGAGCCTACTCATTTCCCCAAGAGGCACAACTTGTCTCAGCCCCCCATGGACCAGACACAGATTCTGATTCAGCCCAAGTTCTCTGCACAGTGCAGCCACTATCATCACTCCCTGTGGGTTCTCAAAGCCAAGTGTAACAAAACATGAGTAAGGACTAGATGCAACAGCAGTCTTACAGCTGACTCCTGCAAGTGCGAGTGGCCAGGGGCAGCAGGCAGGAACCTGCTTTCAGAACTACAGCCGCACACCCCCAGGCCCAGCCAGGCTAACGTGCTAGGCAGGAATAAGTGAGACCCTGAAGGTGTTGGCTGGTCCTCAAGACCTTGTCCCTGAAAGTTTGTATTTTAAAAACCAGGCAATACACTAAGGCAGTTAAATTTCCATTTTCAACTTCTTGATGCAGTGTTCATGCACGAACAGACAGAGGCTTACAGGCCCTTGTGTGATCTGTGTGGATCTCCCAGGAGCAAATTTCCCAGGAGCAAGTAAATGTGGTCTACACTTTCCATGGCTTACAACTTAGGAGTATGTTCTCTTTCTAAAGCCTTTTTTTTTCAAGGATTCCCTATTTTTTCCCCAAAGTCATTGACTTACTGGCATCTGAAGAAGAAAATAACAAATGTACAGAAAATGAAGAAATGGTGCACCAAAAAGGGGTACATAGGTGGAGAGAAATAATTAGGTATACAACTAACCAATAAAAACTATGGCTTAATGCCAAGAAGATGCTATAATTGCTCTTTCTCCTATACAGGCCCTTGAGTGATCTCCAAGCTTTGCCCAGGAGCAAGTGAAGCTGGTCTGCACCCTCTGTGGCTGACACCTTATGAATGGATAATCAGTGGCCTTGCATAGGGAATCAGAGATCATGTGCTCACATCTCACACAGTGTTCCTTTAGATCCTAACCTCCAGGGGCACTTCCTCTGCTCAACTGCTTTACAAGGACATGGTGTCACCCACAGCCATGGCAGGGGAAACTAGGCATCATGAAAAAGAAAGATTATGTTGCTATTGTTGCTACTGCTGCTACTACTGATGTTGTTACACAACTAACACACAGTAATTGTAGAAAGACTTAAAAATATACATGCCTAATGAACAACATGGCATAAAATCCTGCCACCCAGATAGCCACTGTTCACCTGCTTGTTGTACACCCTTCAGATGTCCCCTTGTGTTCAGGCATGCACACACACACACACACACACACACCTATAAACCACACACCTATACCCATCTGTGTGCTATGGGGCATATGTTCTATTGTCCCTGACAGATTTGTCTTCACAACTGTGGCGCATGTTGGAGGACCCTTGAGGCAGAGCTGGCACACTAGCCCAGTGATAATGTCCGTGAAAGGTTTAGACCAGAGGCCAGAAAACGGACTAATCTGTCACCAACTACTCAACTCTGCTGCTGTGGGGAAAAGCAGCCACAGTATACCAAACAAGGGGCTGTGGTTCAGATCCAATAAAGCTTTATTGACAAAATAGGAAGTAAGCTGGATTTGGCTCAAGGGTAGCTCCATAAACAGGAAAGATTCAAGAGAAGGAGAGACCAGATTGAAAAGCATCTGCCACTGAAAGGCTTTTCAGTGGTCTGTCCTGCCCTGCATTAGCAAATGTTTCGCAATAATGTGAATTATCTAATAAAATAATGACTACAGATAATTAGAATAAGTGAAATTCCCTTTTATTCCCCAATGAGCTTTCAAGGTAGCCAATTTTATTGCAGTTTTGTAGCTCCATTTCTGGGGAGGGAGCCAGAACAGAAGTCATCAGAATTACATGTGAGACAAACGTGGTAGAGTAGGGATACAGTGTGTTCCAGTCATGTAAAACACCCTGGGTCGCACACAATCTGCAAATGATTTATTAAAGACTACAAGATAAACACTGACAAAGACTTCAGATAGAGAGGCCCATGATGTCTGCTCAGGAAGAGACAATCAGAATGATGAATAGGGAAGGAGACAGGTGACAAATGCAGAAGAATTTCCCCACCTGTGGGGAGGATCTGGTGAAAGCATTGCCTATCTGCAAACGGCTTTCCAAACTCAGTTACTAAAACACACCTCTAATAACAAAAACCATCTCACACCATTTTCCCCTAGGTTTTGAGATGTAATTCACAAGCCCTCCATGGTGTCCGGATGTAAGCCGGTACAGTCTATTCTCAACAGGCATCTACAAGACAGAGACTCTGCCTCTCCCCCTCCCCCGAATCTTAATGACCAAGTGAATCTTAACAGGCAGCCCAGGGCCAGAGGTTTTGCTGATGCGCCTCCCAGGCACCCCCGTGCTGCCCTCTCTCCCTGGATGAGCTGGGCCTTTCAAGGATCAGTGCCTGCACTTAACTCAATGTTCTGCTCAGCTGCTCGCTCCAACCTTGCCCTTTCTTGCAGCTTCTGCAGAGATCAGAGCCGTCTTCTGGGAATTTCAGCCAACATGGGGAGGTGACACTCCAATTAAACCTTCCTCCTGTGATTTTCTCCTTCACTCTGCCTCAGGCCACACACTCAACCACACTCATGGCCTCCTACTCACACTCAACTACACTTATTTGCTAGACAGTCACCCCAGGAAATGCACTCTTTGTGTGCCTGGCTCAGTGCTGGGCCCTGGAGACAAAAAGGTTAATAAAACACAGAGTGCCCTATTGTAGCTTGTAGCTCATTAGGTGAGACAGATATAGATATAAACACTCAACAGAATGCAATCAATGCTGCTATCAGGATTTGTCCTAAAGATAAGCTGACACAGGAATGGCATACAAAAATACAACAGCAAAAAGTCTGGAAGGATGAATTCCAAATAGATAATAGGAGATACTCCCCTCCCATTCCGAAACTGAGTGTTGTGATCAGACTAGGTGAGGAAGGTCTCCAGAGAGACCCCGAGCCATTTTACAAAACTGTACTTCATGGGATTAATTCTATGGCTGTATGCTTTAATTTTATTCTGAAATACCCTAAGTGCAGTAGGGTTGAGGCTAGGGTGAATTGAGTGAAGAATTCAGGACATAAAACTCAGGAGGTATTTGCTGTTCAGGTGAATGTAGGCACCTGGTTGGCTAAAAAAGAACAGAGATGAGAGCAGTAGGCCCTGGGGGCTTGACAAAACCTCAGGACAGAGTGACACTGGAGGTGTGTCATGAAGAGCCAGTCGGACATCCTAGAGAAAGAAGAGACAGGATCATTAGGGGAGAGAGTGGTCTGGGGAACAGGAAGGGCAGTGTGGAAAAAACGATGGAAGATAAGGGGTCGTTATGAATGCCTGCAACATGGACTGTGGGATGGGAAAGAGAAAGAGAAAAATATAAACTCACACACACCACACTCTGCACCTTAAAGCTAGGAAAGTCTTTTCACTGTAGAGTCAACATAGAGGGTTCATCCACAGTCCCTAAGATGAGACTTGAGTGACTGGCAGCCCCACCCCATGCTGCCAGTCCAGACGCTGTGAGGAAACAATGGCATGGCCACTGGAAGTAAGGAAAGCTGCCTTTCTGGGGCCAGCTGCCACTGTGCTCTAAGTCTACAGAGGTGTTATACTTCTACTGACGGGGCATAGCAGGTAAAGCCACTCCCTGCAGAGCCAGCATCCCATATGGGTGCTGGTTGGACTCCTGAGTCCTGGCTGCTCCTCTTCTGATCCAGCTCTCTGCTATGCCCTGGGAAAGCAATGGAATGTGGCCCGAGTCCTTGGGCCCCTGCACCCATGTTGGGGACCCAGAAGAAGCTTCAGGTTTCTGGCTTCGGATTGGCACAGCTCCGGCCATTGAGGCCATCTGGGAAGTGAATCAGCGGATGGAAGACCTCTCTCCCTCTCTCCATATCTCTCTCTCTCTCTGTCTCTCTCTTTCTCTGCCTCTCTGTAACTCTGCCTTTCAAATAAATAATAAATCTTTAAAAAAAGTTTCTACTGAGAAGCTGGAGCTGTTCCACCCATCTCCAGAATGATGGGTCACCACGACTTGACAGATGGAGCCTTCTGCCCTCTGAAGGGAGACCTGGCCAGGAGGGGCAGGGTGGTTGGACACTAAAGCCCGAGGACTCTAGACAATGGCAAAGGAAACACCGCCATCTGGTGGCTCCAGGACCGATGTGCTACAGTCACTGCCTATTGTCTCAGGGAAAGATGAAGTTAACTTAGCCAAGGAAAAATTAAGAGCACTTGGAAGAAGAAGGGCAACAGTGCCTGTATTGACAGCATGTGGAGTCAAACCTGGCGCCGTCCCACTCTGATCTGAGAGTAAGGAAGAGAAAAGAGCGGCATAGTGAAAGTTGTCCTAACAACCACGGGTGCTCCAGGACAATGAGGCATTCTTCACCTGGCCTAGAGGGACCTGCTCTTGACCCAAGTATGGTGGCTTCTTTCAGACACCCAAAGGAGCTCAAGACGGAAGTTATGAGCTCACATGGCAGGCAGGAAAATACTGACGACATTAGTGTTGGCAGCTACACATGAAAATCTTAAAATCTGCAAGGCACTTTGTATACATTCGTGAATAATTAACTAATTAGTACTTAATAATAAATAATTAAACAATCATTTACAAGTGCCCCTCACAGCAACCCCATAAGAAGTAAGGTGCCATTGCCCTCTCCATTTTACAGATGAGCAGGCTGAGATCCTCCGAAAGGACAGAGTATGCTCCGGGCCAGATCATGCCAGCAGCAAGGCCTCAAGCCAGAGTTAAAACACAGGCCTGCTCCGCCTGAAGTCTCACACTCGTAATTGTTTCCAGTATTTCTCACCCAGCAGCCCATCTGTAGTGCACATACACAAGCTGCATATTAAAACACAGAATATTGGACCCCACCCCAATGCACTGAGTCAGAATCTCAGAGAGGACACAAGAACTGGCATTTCTTCAAGTTTCCCAGGTCATGGGATGAACAGCTTATGCTTCTGCGACTAAATTGTGCCCTAGATCCTCCTGTCATGGCCCATGGGGGCTAATTAGTTTCAGATGTGGTCGTGAAGGTAGGGACCTCATGATGGGAATTATGTCCTTATAACAAAAGGAAGAGGGGCTGACATCATGGTGCACCATGGTCTGAAGCTCAAGCTGCCCAAGACACTGACTGTCTCCATGTGCTGGCTCGAGCATGGCACCCAGGAGATGCCTATTAAACTGGGGACCACCAGGATACTGCCCCACTTTGCCTCTCAGAAGAGACAAGCTGAGGATGTGTGTGTACAATTTCCACAAGGTAGCCCCTTTTCCAACTTCAAAGTGATGCCTACTAGATTGTGTTTTCTGCCAAATTTAAAAAGAATGGGCTCCTGTCTAAATTTCTGAGGATTCCTAGGAGAGGCTTTTGCAAGCAGATATGATAACCTGGTGTAAACATGGGGCCATAAGAATCCCTGGCAACTCTGCTTTGTGTTGTACTTCACAATTTACAAAGCGCTTTGGCACACATTATTTCTTTAGAGGACTGGAACGGTCCTGTGAGGCCAGGAGGCAGGTAAGTACCATCTCAATTTAACAGATGATAAAGGAAAGGCTGATGAGATTACAGAGCTCTGCCCATGGTCACCCACTAATGACAAGGAGAGCTCGGCTTAGCTAGAAGGTGCAAGCCAGTAAGATAACCGACAAAGCTGGGGTCACCAAGGAATGAAATTAGAGGAGATTATTTATCAGGGTACTAGCAGCAAGGAAATTACATTCAGAGATCTCAAATGACAACGAGAAAGTCACAAATGAAGAAACTTCAAAGGTATGGGCAGGGATAAGGGAGCACCCACAGAATCGGGCAGCTCCTGAGATCAGCAATAGGGCCAAACTGTTAGTACTCTTGAGACTGACACAGCCAGGAGAGGAGGCTGCAGTGCCTTGCACTAGGCAGAGGGCAGCAAAGTAAGCAGGATGTGCCATGTCTCAGAGTCTCTGTCTCTGGAGAGCCATTTCTGGCCCAGTGACTCCACTTTCCCTTGAGCACTGAGTTGGAAAGATAATTTCCAAAGCACCAAATCAACCAGTGGCCTTCAGAGGGTCGGTCTGAAGGAGCCTGTTCCTCAACCTGGGTCCCCCTGAAAGAGGCCCTGGGCAGTGACTGTCCTGTGAGACGGGGGGACTACTCTCCTGGGTCACCCAGCGCAGGTTCTTCCTTTTAGCCCAGCCCACCCTGTGTGAAGTACACAATCAATGGCATAGAAGCTGAGACAATGCATCATTTCTTTACAGACTGGTAGGACTCTATTTCAAGAGAAAAAATAAGAGCATATCCCTGTTCCTGAGATTATTTACTGTCCTGTTGAACACTTGATTTTTTTTTTCAGTTATGTAGAGTTTGGAAAGACAAAGAAACAATATTTTTAAGTACCTTTAAGGACGCCATCTCATCTGTGTTGTCAGGGGCTTGTGGTACACTAGGATCTCAGCAGCACCCCTGGCCTTGACCCACTAAATGTCAGTAGCACACCCACCTCCTTCAGCAAGTGACACCTAAAACTGTCTCCAGATATTGGCAACAGTCCCTTGACAGAAAAAGGGAATAAGCTTGCTCCCCCTCTCTTTGAGGATTCCTGTTCTACATAAGTACAATGTGACGAGCTATACTCTCTGTTAGCAATGGGAAGACCACAGTTACAATGAGATGAGGGATTATCTTAAAGACTCTGCTTTTATTCAAATTTTGAGCTTTTTTCCCCATGGTGGGTTTTTGTACCTTAATTTATATTTTTTTAACATTGTGTTAAAATATTATCAGCATTGTTGAGTGTTTTTGGTGCCCCTTAAATTTTGCCCCTGAAACAAGTCCTTCACTTGCCTTCTTTAGTCCCAGCCCTGGACAAGGTGCTACAGGTGCTGCCAACACCCGAAGGAGAGAGCTGTTCCCTTTCTCCCATCACCACGGGTTCATCCGTTCGTTCACTACTCCCCCAACAATATCTCAGAGTGTGAGTCACCTCACTGCCACAGCGTTTTCTACAGAACAGAGAGGCATGAACAAAGTTGTTCCAGTTGCTGTGTAGAAATCATATCAGAGGGGAGGGACTAAGCACTGAAGACCAGTTACAAGGTAAGAAATTGCCCAGGGTAGACAATTGTGGTTTCACCAGGCCTTGGCTGTGGAGATGGAAAGAAATGGGAAGATTAAAAAGACAGAACCAACAAGTATTAGTAATTAACTGCATTCAGGGGGTAGGATGTGAACCTTGTCAAGGTAAGTCCAGCTTGCTAACTGGGTACAGGTCTGGACAAATGATGAAATAAGGAAACCTAAAGGAGCAGCAGACTGAGAGATACCACACCATGAATGAGGGAAGTCAAGTTTGGGGGCCAGTCAGACGAGGTGCCTGTGATGCATCCATGTGGAGTCCTCAAAAGAGGAAGCTGGGCTGGGGATGTGACTGCAGGAGGCAGTAGTCCGTGGATGATCCCTGAAGCTGCGGATGGTTGAGCTTCCCTGGGGAGGACTGGAGAGTGCTAAAAGGCTGCAGGGCCAAGTCCTAAGGAAATCTTATACTTAAAAGACAAGCAGAGAATCAACAACAGATGCTGCAATTAGGGGGCAAAAGTATGATGTAAGGCAGGATTTTTGCATAATCTCAAAGAATCTCCCCTTGAGATAATCAGTAGTTACAATAGGGAAAAAGTTGTTTTTGGAGAAGTCTAGCCAAAGCTACCTTAATCAAATAATCAAAATGAGCCTCACAGCAATGAAGCATTTTAATACCTTGTACCCCTCATCTAATGCACGATGGAGGACACAGCTCACTTCTGTGCTTTTCTTGCCAAAAGTGCATAACCTCAGGGCCAGCACTTTGGCACAGCCTGTTAAGCCACCATCTGCAGTGCTGGCATCATGTTTGGGCACCAGTTTGAATGCCTGGAAAGCAGTGGAGGATGGCCCAAGTACTTGGGTCCCTGCACCCACATGCAAGACATGGAAGAAGCTCCAGGATTCCTCCTGGTCCATCTAGAAGTTCCTGGCTCCTAGCTTTGGCTTGGTCCAGCCCTGGTTGTTGTGGCCATATGGGGAGTGAACCAGCAGATATAAGATTTCTCTCTCTCTCTCTCTCTCTCTCTCTCTCTCTCTCTCTCTCTCTTTCTTCTTCTCCTTCTCCTTCTCTGTTAACTCTAGCTTTCAAATAAATATTTTTTTAAAAAAGTGCATAACCTCAGTCTCACTGAGAGCAAATGACAGAGAAACCCAAACTGAAAGACCTCCTACAAAATAACTTCCAGTTTAGAAAGACACAAAAGATGGAGTTTTTCCAGATTGGATATGCAAAGGAGGCATGGTGACTAAATGCAGTGTGGGCTCCTGGACTGGATGCCAGGCCAGAAAAAGGACATGAGTGGGCCAACTGGAGGAACTGGAATACAATCTGCATATCAGTTACTAGTTCAGTATCAATGCTAATTTCCTGGTTTTGACAACATTCTAGGAAGATGGATGAAGAGAATGCAGGCATTCTTTATAATAGTTTTGAAACTTAAAGTCAAAACAGAGTTTAAGAACTACAAAATGTACTTGGTAGAGCAGAAGGAACCAGCAAGAGACTGAAGCAGTGCTGAAGAGGAAGATGGGAACGGCACTGAGGAAGACAAGCAAAGAGTCACATCAAAAACCAGAAACAGGGACTCAGCAAAGTTAAATCCTGCTGAAAATTTTAGAAGAATATAAATGAGTCTTTAGGATATTAATTCCATAGGTAAATTTCCCACTGGAATTTAATATAAAAATAGAAAGTATGTATATCACAACTCAACATTGTGGTAAATGTTTACAAAGTGAAAATAAAAACATCTGATTCAAAATACACAACTTTAGCGCCACCAACAGACTACCTCCTGGTCATCTCCCAGCTACTGTCCTTCCTCTCTCCAAAATAACTGCTATTCTGAGGTCTACCAGAAATTAATTATGCCTCATTTTTAAATTTGGATAAATGGAATCTTACAGTAAGTCTGCCTCTTTTGCTCAAGGCAATGAAGATCTGCCCACGCTGCTTCATCTAGTTCATTTTCATTCCTGCATTGTGTTCCATGATATGAATATACCATGAAATTATTTGTTCACTCTATTGTTGATGTCACTACTGGCTGAGCTACTATAAACAGTATTGCTGTGAATATTCTTAGATAGGTCTTTTGGCACATACATGGATGTTTGTCTGCAAGGTATATATCTCTAGAAGTGAAAGATTAATTGGATTTTTGCACTATGGCTAACAAAGGGAATAGGAATTTCAAAGCATTAGCTGATGAGTTAACAATGGGAGATGTCCACAACTGTAGAAAATGCTCATGTATGGTGCCAGCACTGTGGCATAACAGATTAATGTCCTGGCCTGAAGCGCCAGCATCCCAGGTGGGCACCAGTTTGAGACCTGACTGCTCCACTTCCGGTCCAGCTCTTTGCTATGGCCTGGGAAAGCAGCAGAGGATGTTCCAAGGCCTTGGGCCCCTGTGCCTGCATGGGAGACCTGGAGGAGGCTTTTGGCTCCTGACTTCAGATTGGCGCAGCTCTGGTCATTGTAGCCAATTGGGGAGTGGGCCATCAGATGGAGGATCTCTCTCTTTCTCTCTCTCTCCCTCTCCCTCTCTCTCTCTCTCTCTCTGTGCTCTCTGTATAGCTCTGACTTTCAAATAAATAAATAACTCTTAAAAAAATACTCATGTTCCCCCAAAGAAGCTAGAGAATGCCATTCTGTATCTGACCCTCAGTGCTCATGTTTATGCAAGGAGGTAAGAAAAGACGAAAGTGTGCCATTTCATGAAAAATCAAACATGTACAGGAGCAAGGAAAAGACCCGAGTCAGAAATCCCTGGGTTCAAAACCTACCTGTGCCATGTCATTTGCTCTATCTCCCTAGGCAACTCATTCTGTTTCTCTTAATTTTGTTTGAGTCAATTTTAAAAAGCAAAATAACATCACTAATTCCAAATGTAATAATGCGTTGGGAGCAAAGCCTGACCTGTGGTAGAAACGTGATAAATGTCCCTATGCATAATATCCTCCTGAAAAACATTGATCCAGCTTCTCCTAACTTCATACCAAAACACTTATGGAAAAAAGTACCTGTTAAACCCTGCAAAACTCAGTCAACCAAGCATCTCTGACAAATTTCACTATCTACAAGATTAAAGGGAAAAAACAAAACGGAAAATATCTTTGATGGGTACACATAGTACTGGAACAACCCCAAAGCTTCTAAGGATGGGTAGAAAATTCTTTCTTCATGGGGCCAGCGTCGTGGCTCACTTGGCTAATCCTCCGCCTGCAGCGCTGGCATCTCATGTGGGCACCAGGTTCTAGTCCCAGTTGCTCCTCTTCCAATCCAGCTCTCTGCTGTGGCCCGGGAAGGCAATGGAGGATGACCCAAGTGCTTGGGTACCTTCACCTGCATGGGAGACCAGGAGGAAGCACCTGGCTCCTGGATCCAGCTGTAGCGGCCATTTTGGTTGTAAACCAACAGAAGGAAGACCTTTCTCTCTTGTCTCTCTCTCTCTCTCTCTCTCTCTCTCTCTCTCTCTCACTGTCTGACTCTGTCACACAAATAAATAAAAAAGAAAAAGAAAATTCTTTCTTCTTTCATTATGCATCCTCATTGTTCAAAAATACAAAATCTGCACCAAATAGCAAACAAAAATTAAAACATCTCTATTGTTTCCATGCTGCTTTTGGGAGCATCAAGGAGGCCCTCTTTGTCTGCTCCTCCACCCACCCCTCCCAACCAACCAGAGTCTACAGGACCAGAAAACAATGTCTCAGGACAGAAGCATTGAGGCAGTCTGAGGGGACACAAAGCTTCCTAGAAGTATGATCTCCACAAAGCAGAAATGACACAGTCATCTTCAAAACCAGAGATTTTTCATGTCAGTTCTGCCTTTTCCATCAAAGAAGGCTGAAACTGGAGACAGAGCCAAGACAATAAACAAGGATCCAACCCAACGAGTAAGACTTCCTACAAAAGAATTGAGATTCGTGTCCCAGCTGTTCCACTTGATCCAGCTCTCTGCTATGGCCTGGGAAAGCAGTAGAAGATGGCCCAAGTCCTTGGGCCCCTGCACCCACGTGGGAAACCCAGAAGAAACTCCTGGCTCCTGGCTTCAGATCGGCACGGCTCCAGCTGTTGCAGCCAACTACAACCAGTGGATGGAAGATCTCTCTCTCTGCCTCTCCTCTCTCTCTCCCTGTGTAACTCTTATTTTAAAATAAATAAATCTTTAAAAAAAAAGAAGTGAGAACAACTAGAATAAAATGTGTCATCTAAGTCATAATTAGAGTTGATTTGGTTTGTGCCATGTGGTGGAGACTGGTGGGATGTCCCTCATAATACAGATTAATGTCTGCACTCAGGTAATATCCAGAGATCTTCAAACAGACTGATCTTGACAATGCTACAATGATAAAAGTTAAAGGACAGTCCTATAAAGATCCAAGCAGAAGAGGAACAGCTAATATAAAAAAATAAATTAAGGCAGGTATCGGACTTTTCCTCTGCACATGAACTCTCAGGAAAGAGTTAAAAAAATACCAATAGCTTTAAGGAGGAAGTGACTGCTACTCTTTATTGGGTTAACAGAGAGAAGAAATTCTCAGAAACTATAGAATAGCATGCAGCCCTCCTTCAAAACAATTGTTTGGAAACACATTCCAGCCAACAGAAGTGTGACTCAGTGAGAACAGACGTATGGCACCTTTAGCATCAAAGGAACTGTACTGAGCACTGACATAATGACAGCTACTCTTTGGGTCCTGGCAAGGTGTGTTACTTTCCCAAGGCTGCCATAACATATTACGAAGCACCAATGTCTTAAAATGATATCTGTTATCTTACAGTTCATCAGGTCAGAAATCCAAATTGGGTCTCACTGGGCTAAACTCGGGTGTTGGCAGGTCTGCCTTCTTTCTGGAGGCTCACAGCGAGGACTGCTGCCGTGCTTTTCCCAACTTCCTGCCATTACTTGTGTTCCTGGACTCCTGCTCCCTTTCTCCATTTTTAACAGCAGTAGTACTGAGCTAGGTTGGTTTGGCTCTACCTTCACATTCCTTATTCCACTTATAAGGACCCTAATATGAGGCCAGTGTTGTGATGAAGCAGATTAACTGGCTACTTGCAATGCCAGCATCCCATATAGAGCCAGTTCATGTGCCAGCTGCTCTACTTCCAATCCACCTTCCTGGTAATGCACCTGGGAAAGCAGTGAAAGACAGCCCTGTCACCCATGCGGGAGATGCTGATGGAGCTCCTGACTCTGGGCTTCAGCATGGCCAAGCCCTACCCATTGCAGCCATTTGGAGGAGTGAACCAGCAGATGGAAGATGTCTCTGTGTGTGTGTGTGTGTGTGTGTGTGTGGTCCGTGTATATCTCCCTTTGTGTCTTCAAATCTACCTTTCAAATAAATTAAATCTTTTTTAAAAAAAGAATCCTTATTATAACCTTGAGAGTACACTCATCTAAAGACTAAAGAATCTTGGAAAATCTCCCCAGATCCAGGTCAGCTGATTAGCAACCTTAATTCCATGCCAAACCTTCATACCTCTTTTGTTCTGGGGATTAAGATGGCACTCTCTTTAGGGAGACTGTTACTCTGTTTTACTACACAAGGTATTCTTAACTTGCTCATTCAATCCTCATTTAAAGTTTTAGGAGGTAGAACTACAACTATTAACTGATGGTAGAGATAAGGAAGGAGAGATTTTAAAAAGAGGCCTCACCAGGGCCAGCGCCATGGTACACTAGGTTAATCTTCCGCCTGCAGCGCCAGCATCCCATATGGGCACCGGTTCTAGTCTCGGTTGCTCCTCTTCCAATCCAGCTCTCTGCTGTGGCCTGAGAAGGCAGTGGAGGATGGCCCCTGTATCCGCATGGGAGACTGGGAGGAAGCACCTGGCTCCTATGGCTCCTAGCTTCAGATCAGTGCAGCTCTAGCCGTTGCGGCCACTTGGGGAGTGAACCAGTGGAAGGAACACCTTTCTCTCTGTCTCTCTCTCTCACACTGTCTGTAACTCTGCCTGTCAAATAAATAAATAAAATCTTTAAAAAAAGAGGCCTCAGGAAACCTTCCCATTTGATTTAAAATTTCTCTCATCTATAGAGAACTTTCTGTAAATGATTAGACTTCTAACCCATTATTGCTGAGCATAAATTTTCAGTTCCATTTTACAGATCGAGAAAATAAGTCCTACGGTAGGTAAGTCACTTGTCCCAAAGTACGCAGGTAGCAAGTGGCACAGTGAAGATCTGGACTCTGAAGCCAGTGGTTTTCAACTTCACCACAGAGTTTTTTTTATCAACTATGTTCCCCTTTAAAATACAACTTTCTTATCCTTCAAAAGGAAAAAAGACAAAATATAGATCATTTATGTCTTGCTGAAACATTCACCCTGGAGCTTAGTTTAGCCTACAATGCCTAGAACCCCACAATCACCACAAAATGGGTTTTATCACTCACAGAACAGCTCAATGCACAGACCAGAGAACCAATAAAATGCTAGTAAAAAAGAAACCACATCTTTAAATTTCATTACCTCTAAAATCAAAAGGTTTTGATGTTGCTGTAAGCTTGAAACATGGTATTCAGGAGGAAAAAAATGGATTTATATTCTCACAGAGAGAACAGTGTACCTTTTCAGAACTCGATCCCATAACTGCAGAAAAGCACAGAACTCTGGGCATTTTGCAAGAGCAATATGTGGTTAATGGATCCAGCTTATTTAGAAAAGGTCATGAGGGGTATCTTTGCAAGATACACAAAATTATTGTGAAAGCTTGCCAGAGGTGAGCTTATTAAATGGCCAATTGAGAAATATAAAATGTTTCTAGTCTCTTTCCTTCATTTTGAAAATAAAAAAGACAAGCAGATTTCAAAACAACATGCTATATTTTTGTTTTCCCAAAACAACATAAAGACGACCTTTTCTTGTACAAAGAGATACTTGCACTGAGACTCCAAAAACAAATTAACTACCAAGTCCCAACCACCCATCAATTCTCCAATTCCGGTTACTCAGAGGGCGTCTAAGGAGTGACGTAATGAAGGGTGCAGCTCACAAGCTGGACAATTCTGGTCTATCCACTTCCTGGATCATTCCATGAGGTGGGTTTTGGGAAAATATTGCCTTTGAGTTCACTTGTGGAAAACCTATAGAATTTCTTGGAATCAACTAAATGATACATACATAGCAATCTATTCACCTTGTTGCAAATATGCATGATAAATGACTAACTATTACCCATCCCATCCACCTCGGCTGTTAATTTCCATCCTCCTATTCTCCTATTATCATCACCTGCTTCAGTGTTAAACAGAACACAATATTTATCAGACAGCCGTTGCCAAAATCATGGTACAGAACAAACCAACCTAAAACTCAGTAGCTTAAAACAGCAATCACTTATTCCTATATTCATGGATGTGCCAGTCCACTGCAACTCATCTGTGCTCCATGGAATGGATCTGCTCCAAACAGCTCATTCTGAGGCTCCTGTTGAGGACCCAACAAGTACTCTCAAGAGGACTGCTTTTCCTGTTGGGTCTCTAGATGACACAAGGGCACACTGAAATGTGCAAGCATATTTCACATTTCCATTCATGTTCATATTTCTATTCATATTCTGGCAACCCCTTTGCCAAAGAAAATCACATAACGAAACCCAAATTCAAGTAGTAGGAAAGTTCATTTTATCCACTATGAGACTTTGACATGGGAGTGAATATGAAATACTAACATAGGATACTAAAGAATTGGAGCCAGTTTTCTAACAAACTGCTTTGAATTAAAATAGGGGATGTCATTATGAAAAAAATAAGACAAAAATGGACTACTGATCAGCAATAGCTAACACAGTAACATAAATATTCATATGGAAAGAGACCCCAGCTTCTCTGGAGTCCCTCCCAATTCTACATTGGTAGGGTTCCTAGCAGTGCCAGACACAAAGGAAGACAACAGGCTACCTCTTGACTGCAACCTTTACCAGCACTGCCTCATGGCTGTGCTCCCAGTACCCAGCATGGTGTTGTGGAAAGAGCCAGGGCCATGGAATCAGGTGAAGTGGGGTTACATTTCAGGCACACGTAGGATCACCAGGTGAGTTCCTCACCTCTCTGGTCTTAGTTTTATCATCTCTGAAATAGGAAAGATGGACGTGGAGCTTGTGATTTCATGGCCACCTGACTGCATGGCTGGGGCTGTGATGCTCAGGGAAGAAGTGTGGTCACCAGGAAGTGGTGACGAGAGTATTGATGGGCACAGGCCAAGATGGAGTCGGCAACAACACAAGAGTGCGTTCTTGGGCTCTGTATGCCTCCAGGTGATCCCCTTCTCAGCCATCCAGAGGCCTAAGTTTTCCTCTAGATTCTGTCTGTAGGAGTAAGACATGATCTCTGAAGTGAGAGCAGCCCTGGAAGAGCTTCTAACTCCCAACTCCACTCTTGCAGAGCCCACAGAGGCCCAGAGTCTGTGTTCCACAGTTCTCTCTCACCACAGATGAGACCACGATGACTGTTTTTCTAGCAGCCCAGGAGACAGGAAAAAATAATACTATATGCAATTAAAGGAATTTTTATACAGAAATGTATTTTGAGGCTACGATGTAAAGTCCCTTTAGCAGGAGCCACAATTTTCTTAAATAATCATTCCCATAATTGGCTACTTGTGGGAACAACTAATTGTGCATGTAATCATTTGCCTGTACAACTCAGCATCAACCAGTAATTAAAGGCAGAGCTGTCCTTGCTAAATTTGGCTCCAGAAATAATAGTAATATTTCCAAGAGTTGGATGTCTCCCTGCCAAGGAACTCTAAGCCTCATTCAAATGAGTATTGTTATTTTTTAAAACATCTTGAAAAAGAGAGACCTACATCCTTGCCCAAAGCAAACACAGTCAGAAAAGAACTATTCTGAATAATCCTCTGCTTGCACTTATTCTTCCAGCATATGTTGAGCACATATGCATATTAAGCATCTTCTATGTGTTGGGTCAGATTCTTTCCTAAAGTAGTGTTACCTTGATCTCCCCAAACCTTCTCTTTGTACATTACCTCAAAAGGGGGTAGAGGATGAAAAAAAATTTTGCAAAAGACCCAGCTAAGTTAATTTTTTCCAAGCCAATGACATCCTGATGAAGCAGCAGTTCCCACCTAACCCAGCCCCTCAGCTGGCCACCATATTTGAGCTCCCTTTATCAGCTTGCATCCGGAAGCTTGCAGCAATCTTTTAGCAGGTCCCCCTGGTTCCATGTTTGTGCCTCGTTGGTCTTACCCCAAGAAAGTAACCACTATTTTATTATAAAGCAGATTAGAATATCCCCTGTTTGGTAGTTAGAACTGTGTCCCCCAGAGAGATCTGTCTGTGTCCTGATCCTCCAGTATATATGAATGGTATTATTTGGTATTATTTGGAAATGTTCTTATTTACAGATGAGGTCTTTGTAGATATAATTAAGAATCTCAAGACGAAACCACTCTGGATTGAGAATGGGCCCACAATCCAATGACTGATGTCCTTATGAGAAAGGAGAGGAAGATCTCACACACACACACACACACACACACACACACACACACACTCACAGAGGAGCTGGGCATGTGACGGCAGAGACTGAAGGCAGACCTGCAAACTCCTCCAGCACTTCCCCTTCTCTAAGTTCCTCTTTCCTTTCACCTCCCAACTTTCAAAATTCCCTCACCCTAAACAAGCCTGCTCTGACACCCAGGTAAGGCTTCGGAATTTTATCCTGGAAAGATGGCCCATTCTTGATCAGCTTAAATTGAAGAAACAAGACTAACTGAATCATGTGTGCTGTTATGTCATTTCCAGCACTGAATGATCTGCTCAGTGTCTGGCCTCTACACCCAGCCTATCCTCCTACCCTGCTCTCTAAGCCACTTAGACCTTCCCTCTGTCCTTTGAATGAGCTATTCTTTCTGCTACAGGGCCTTTGCAAATGAAAGTTTCTCCCTGTACTCCCCACCCAAATCACTCTTCCCTGCCTTTTATCCCATATCCAGTAACCTAATTAGGAGTCTATTACAACCATGGGACCTCATATTTGGAATATTTAACTTAGAGTCCTGAGTTCAAATTTTACCAAAACCCTCAAGGTTTGGTAAAGGGACATGAGATTTGGTTAAAGGACACAATATTTTAGAATATGGGCTGGCAAACCTTTGCAATAAAAGAGTCAGCTAGGACAAATGTTTGGCTTTATGGGTCATATAGTATCAATTCAACTCTGCCCTTTGAGTGTAAAATGGTCACAAACAATATAAAAACAAATGGACATGGCTGGGTTCCAATAAAGTCCTATTTGCAAAAACAGACAGTAGGCTAGATTTCGTTGAAAAGCTGGCCAGTTTGCTGACTCCTATTTTAGAAGGAAAATCTTGAAACATCTAAGGGTAGTCAACCTGTTTCGGCTTTCCTCTAATTCAATCTAGCTAAAAAAGCAGTAAATTGGCACACAACTCTAGGAGAAGGAGACAAATATGTGTTGGCAGCAATGGTCTGAGTTGAAAAAAGTTCAACAAAGAATAAAGTTTTGAAAGAAAAACTTCTAAGAAGATTTTCCTCCTGTAAAAAGTTAATATTTTAAATGATTTCTCCTTAAATAAAGAGATCATCTTTGAGCCAACTAATCCTTAATAAATGAGAATCTTTACAACAAACTGAACCAAATATCTGTATTCCCACAGCTATGTCCCCTCACCCTGGACCTCCTTAAAGATCCATTGATTACTGCCAAGCCTCCATTGGTGGGATTAATTAATTTATGAACTTGTCATTACAATTCATTGATTAAAATGTCCCTTCTTAATGATTTAATTACGCCCAAAGATAAAAGATCTGCTAATTATTGTCCTTTATCTAATTGAAGTTTTGTATTACAAATAAAGTTCAAAGGTTTAAGACAGTTGCCCTTTCAAACCGTTGTGCAAAGATGAGAATTTAATTAGAGGCGAGACGCCATTCCCTCTGATCTATTCCAATGGGGAAAAGACATCAGGATGGACAAGATGGCTGGACACAGTGGGAGGACCTGGAAAAGCTGTTAACCTTCATGGTCACTTAATGGTTTTTAGCCACAGCTCCAGTTACATGTGTTGTCAGAGCAGTTTGTGTTGCTGGCACAGGCAGAGTTAACCACTGTGTCAAAGAGTGGGAATTTTTCCAAGCAAAAATAGACTGTGTATTTAAATTTTCTTTAAAATACTGAAACCTGAAAAACTGCCTGAAGAAGAATATTTTTTCCTAACCTCCATCCTAAAATTTTCAAATAGGAAATTAAAGTCATTCAGTAGACAAATCAATGAGAAGCAGGGAAACCTACTGAAAAATACAAACACCCTGAAAACCTGGGTTCAAGTCTGGATGGGGGACTGCTGGAGGATCCTACTGCCCTCTGGAATTGTCTTCAGGGTGAAAGATACCTAGCAGAGGAGCCCTGCCATAGAGGGATAAGCTCAGAACTGCAGGGCTCTTGTACAAGCTTGATGACTGGCTGAAATCAACCTATTTAAAAGAAGCAAATTCTGGGAATTCACACTGCCCTCCCATCTCTCTCTCTCTCTCTCTCTCTCTCTCTCTCTCTCTCTCTCTCTCTCTCTCTCACTCTGTGTGTGTGTGTCTGTCTGTCTGTCTGTCTGTCTACCACCTACTCCTTCACCCAGATTAGCATGGAGCACCAAACTGCTCCTCAATTCCTAACTTCCCCTTTGATGGCCTCTGCCAAACTCTTAACTCATGAGAGGGAAAAGGAAGAAGACGTCAACAATTTTTTCTCTCATGGTTAAGAGGAAAAGGGAAGGAAAGAAGATGCCAACAGTTTCTCTGGCCTTAAATCTATAGGAACATTTTCCACTATGCCTTATGGTACTAAAGACAATATTTTAATTTTATCTGTTGATTTCTGTATCTCTAAACAATTTCTGAATTCATAAAAGCAAGAAAATATTATTTCTTAACCTGTTATAATCTCAAATCTTAACATCTGTGTGATTTTGTGTACTTTGCTTAAGGTCTCTGAATTCCTCTACAGAGTTGTTAGAAAAATTATTATGTATTCAGAATTAATGGTAAAACTAGTATTCAAACAGTACTGTATACTTTGTGTGTCTGTGTGGGTGCAATCTGCTGAAATCTTTACTTAGTATATACTAAGTGGATCTTCTGTGTATAAATATGATTAAAAATGAATCTTAATGAAGAATGGAATGGGAGAGGGAATAGGAGATGGGATGGTTTGTGGGTGGGAGGGTGGTTATGGGGGGGGGGAAACTGCTATAATCCAAAAGTTGTACTTTTAAAATTTATATTTATGAAATAAAAGTTTAAAAAACAAACAAAAAAAGAATTACAATGCATTTAGGATACTTTGTATGGTAGCTGGCACCCACTAAGTGCTCGATACACTGTAACGATTAATGGTACACCCCACAAAACAGGGAGAGAAAAAGGAGTAAGGTAATGTCCCTGCCCTTAACGGGTTCCCAGTGTGCGATCTCCACATCCAGAACATGTTACACTGAAAATTCCATCGGAATCCAGCCCTAAGAGGAAAGCAGGAAGCAAGTGGCACTGAACATCAAGGAGCTCATGTTGCCCATCTGTTCCTTTTTAGGTGGAATTCGTCGGCAGAAATTCCCTCCATGCATGTCCCTTGAGGCTGGAATGCAAGAAAGGCTCTGGAGAAGGGAAGATCTCTATATACTTAGTGGGGCAACTGTTGGCTGTCCCATCAGAAAAGCAGGTTTTTGTTTGGGAAAGTGCAGAGGGCCTGAAGAGAATGAAGGCAAGGGCTAAGGCCACTCAAAATGGGTACAATGGAAGCATATGCAAGAGAGAGAGAGAGAGGGAGAGCAAGAAGAGCTGAAGGGATGTGAATTACTATCTTGTGATGCCAACATATTGGGCTCACCAAGAGTAGACTGAGAAGGGGACATGACACTCACAGCATTTCAAACTTCCCACAGGGATGTCATATTTAGCAGTGGCCAAATATCTTCTATGTTAGGATTATGTCCAGGCATTATTGTCACCGTGCCTGACCTTTATTGTACTCTCTCTACACAAGCACTTGCCTTATATCTCATTTAATATTCCTGGTAACTGACTGAGGCATGTGGTTTCATCACACACATTTCATATGTGAGGAAACAGAGCCACAAAGGTTTAGTACTTTGTCCTAAGTCCAGAGCCAGTGAGTAGGAGGCAGGACGTAGGCTCAGTCTACCCAACTCCAGATCCAACATCCTAAAGCAGATTCTAAATTATTGCATGGAAAAATATTTTTACACTGAGTCTTTAATAAGCTCATATGTGGCTTTCTGACTGAGCAAATTAAATTACTTTAATGGAGAGGCTGGACCACCCAGGGATTTAGTTGGTTATAAATTACACCAAAAATGCTAGGTAAAAATTTCCCAAACCACAATCAAGATTTCTCCCCATCCACATCTATGCCTCTGGAAGCCTTCCTCCGTTCTTCCCTGGCAGACTTCAGGGGTGCACAATTAGAGGTGCATCTAAGAGAATACAATCTCTAACATGCTCCTCCTCTAGAAAGAGCAGCATGTCAATCATTAGGCAATGAGGTTTAATACACTCATACGGTGGAATACTATTCTGCCATCAAAAATAATGCTGCAGAGATGGGCATGGTGGGTGCAGCAGGATAAGCCACCATTTAAGATCCCTACATCCATATTGGAGTTTAAGAATGGGCCCCACCACTTCCAATCTGGCTTCCTGCTAACAGGTAAGGGTTCTAGTACTTGAGCCCCCAAAACCCACATGAAAGACCCAGATGGAGTTCCTGGCTCCTGGCTTCAATCTACCTACCCTGACTGTTGCACATATTTGGGGAATGAGCCAATGGATGGAAGAGTCTCTCTCTCTCTGTCTCTCTCTCTCTCTCTCTCTCTCTCTCTCTTCCTCTCTCTCCTTCTCTCTATCTCTCTTTCTGTCACTAGGCTTTTAAATAATTGTTTTTTATTTTTTAACATTTAATAAATCTTTTTAAAATGATGTTGCAAACACAAGAAACATCTTCAGGTTAAGAAAAATGATACATGGGAGGACAGGAGGAAGCACCTGGCTCCTGGCTTCAGATTGGCATAGCTCCAGCTGTTGCAGCCATTTGTGGAGTGAACCAACAGAAGGAACACCTTTCTCTCTCTCTCTCTCTCTCTCTCTCTCTCTCTCTCACTGTCTGTAATTTTACCTGTCAAATAAATAAATTAAAATCTTTAAAAAAAGATACAAAATAAAATGTAATATATATTTTTATATACATATATATTCAAACACATACAAGAAAAGAGGAAGAAAAATAGAAAAGAAGAATATCAAGTTTATAATAGTGACATGTGTATATAATACTTGTAGAATATTTAGGTTTCTTATTTATATTTTATTTTTATCATTTAATGTTTTTGATTTTCTATAATTACAATCCTTTACTTGCTAAGGAAAAGTAATATGCTCCAAATTAAGCAAGTTCTTATTTAAAAAAAAAAAACACACACACACAAAACAAACTAGTTGTGGAGTTCACCTCATGTAGTTTGTTTACTTAGCCACTAAACCTCATGCTGCTTTCAGACTGACTGACTTTTCACACCAGACAGTGGACACATTTGTTTCATGTGTGATCAGTGTCCATACCCTTTCCGACTGTCACCCTAAGAATGGTGCCTGCTCCTGTCCCTTGCTTTGCCCAGTCAGCACTGGCCCCCCACTGGCCCATGTGACAGGTTCACCTGTCAGTTACCCAGACACAAACACTCCTCTGGAGTTTTCTGTTCTACGCACCTCAGATGGGAACCCCTATCAACCAGGATGTTTTGGTCCCCACTTACCAACAAGAGTAGCAGTCTGGGTTCAGTCACTCCCTCAAGTTTAATTCTCCTTATATCAGATCCTTTCCCTCATATCCTCAAGAATCCTACAGTCTCCAGATCTGACACCCCCAAGAAGTGTGAGAAACTGCAATCTTTCTGCACTATCCAACAAAAACCTTTGACTACCAAGATCCTTGAGGCTCGCCTAAAGCCCCGTCTTCTTTTTTTTCTACTGTTGACTCATTTTTTGTTTTTATCTGTTTGTTGCCTTGGCTTGTGTTTTTTCAGCCTGAGCACAATACCCTACTTGAAAAAGATGGAAAAGCTTCTCTCCCTTACCTCCAGTGGGATGTGTGAAAGGAAAAGTAGAATGAGGTTGCCTGGGTTGGCAATCACAGTAGGAATATGGCTCATGCTCCCCAACACTGCATGGTCACCTCTGTGCTGCTCTGGGGAGCATCCGGCCCAAGACTCTCCGAATATTCCGGCCAGAGAGATCCAGGACCCAGTCGTGAATGCTTGTGGAAGCACAAGAGCAGACCAGCGTGCTTCCTGACACCAACATGGAACAACTGAAACACATCTCTGCACTTCCCAGGCACAAGTCCTCTAGAGCAGAACAGGACCCTTCCCTCACCCCCTGCCAACAGCTAGAGACAACCTGGAAGAGCAGTGGTTGGGGGACCCTTTAACCTGCCCTGTAGGATGGCCTTCTTAAACCTTCTCGATTCCAACAAACAGCCCTACCCATATGACCTTCACCATCAGCAGTACCTGACTTCTGTAGGGAAGATGGGTGTTCCCTGGCTCTTTCATATCTCAAAACTGCCCAATATGTTGAGTTTATTTTCCTAACCTTCTGAGAAAACAACTTGATATTATGAGCTTAAAAAACAACCCTATTAATGACATCAAGCTATTGAACAGCATTCACTGATTGTCAATTTACATTACATAACAAAATGTGAAGCTCAATTTCCTTGTGTCACATTTATAATGATTAAATTATGAACAGATGTAAAGTCGTTCTGAGCTATAACAAGGTCCTAGAAGGTGTTAATTAACTTGGCAGTTTTCTAAAAAAGGAAATTCTGGCACATTTCGATAGGAAAAGTTGCCACTTGGGGATACTCATTGGTACTTCAATAGCACATTTAGGACATATTTTGGAGATTTTTCTTTTTGTGATTGCTATTAGTTCCTGCGAGGAATAATAATACCATAATCACACTGATTCTCCCATTTAGAATCAAAACCCATATTGAAGCAAACCTTACTGATGCTAAAATAGAAAAAAAAATATTCTAACACTTATGTGATGATTACTAACATTGGGAAGATGGTTAAATTTGCAGCTCAGAAGAACCCATCAAATGTGCCTATGAATCTCCAGAACCATTCAGCTCCCTGTTATCTTTACTGGATGGCAACAAACTCCATCAACCATTCCCAGGCTCAGAAATTAGCAGGGTCACTCCAGAAACTTCCTTTTTTTTTTTCCTCATGACTTTAGAATTTTCTGGATTCTTTTCATCTATAGGAAGGGGTGAAGGTCAAGGTCACAAAGTGCTCAGGCTTAGAAACCATTATTTTATCAATCCACAGTAGCTCTATGATATGCCACAACTACTACATATTTTTATCATTTTTCCCATTCAACTAATATATTTTTAAATTTTTAGATGTGATCAGTGCATTGTAGTTATATGGTTATAAGTGTCTATCATCCAAAAATATACATATTTTTCATGAAATAGTCATAGATTAAATACATGATGACTTGGATTTGTCCCAAAATAATCCAACAGTTAGGAGAACGTGGAAGATATAAATAAAACAAGACTGACCATGAATTGGTAATTGTTAAAGCTAGATACCTAAGATTTTATTGTACTATCTCTATTTTGTACATTTGAACTTTTCCACAATGGACAATTAAAATAAATTCTTCAATACAAAACTAAAAGAGGAGATAAGGAAGCAGTCCATCAGATTTTGTATAAGATTAAGGGGATTGGATCCGCATTTCATCCAGCAGTTAAGGTACTAACTGTGATGTCAACATCCCACATTAGAGTACCTGCATTCAGTGCTTTCCTCCAGCTGCTGACTCCAGTTTTCTGCTAACAAAGACCTTGGGAGACAGCAGGTGATGACTCAAATAATTGATTGTCTACAAGCCACATGAGAAGCCTGCATTGAGATCCAGGCTCCCTCGAACTGGACAGGGCGGGGTGGGGGGGACCTGAAGATGGGAGCTCTCTCTCTCTCTCTGCCTCAGTCCCATTTCCCATCTCTGTCTCTCTGCTCTCAAATAAAATAAACTAATAATTTTAAGGAAAACATTAAGGAACAAATTTAGATTGATTTCTTTCATGATTAAGGTTATTCAAAAGTGTATCTTAGAAAAGACCACTATGTTCACGTGACTCAGCTTTGAGCAACATTAACCCACTTGTATAAAATAATCCAAAATTTCAGTTTGAGCCATTACTGACCGGAGAGGTTCTCAAATATTCACATGCTATCTATTGCTTGTGAACATCATTTGTGCAGGAAAACAGCAATCAGACAGCCATGAAGGGTCTGTGTATTGCCCTTAAGCATATACAGAGAGCAAGCTGATGTGGAAAGCTTCACATACAGAGGCAAACACAATTCCAGACAATATTAGCAATAGGTGGATTTAGGGTGAAGTCTTGGTATTGAATCATCTTGCATTGTAGCCTGCAAAATGAGAGCAAGAGGAAGGTCATAGCTTTCTGAAGTGGTAGGTTGGTACTAACACTCTAAGTTTTTAGATTAAGAAAAAAAAATGGTCAGACAGGTGAAATATCTTCTCAGAACCACAAAGTTGGGAAGAAATAGAATAGGTGTGTGCAAACTCAAGCTCAGTTTCCCATAAAGTTCACACTTTTTCTACTTGATTCCCAGAGTGGCTGATTCTGAGGAAAAAAGGAGAAAATGAACAGTCTTTTCAGGAATTTCCAAAGAAAGGTAAAGAAACCAATGCTCATGAAATCAGCTTAAAATGAACACAATTCTTTTTTTTTTTTTTTTTTTTTTTTTTTTTGACAGGCAGAGTAGACAGTGAGAGAGAGAGACAGAGAGAAAGGTCTTCCTTTGCCGTTGGTTCACCCTCCAATGGCCGCCACGCTGCGGCCGGCCCACCGTGCTGATCTGAAGGCAGGAGCCAGGTGCTTCTCCTGGTCTCCCATGGGGTGCAGGGCCCAAGCACTTGGGCCATCCTCCACTGCACTCCTGGGCCACAGCAGAGAGCTGGCCTGGAAGAGGGGCGACCGGGACAGAATCCGGCGCCCTGACTGGGACTAGAACCCGGTGTGCTGGCACCGCAAGGCGGAGGATTAGCCTAGTGAGCTGCGGCGCCGGCCGAATGAACACAATTCTTAACATATCATAAGTAAAAGTGGGAATAGGTGTGGTGAACTTCTATTTGTAAAACTATACTTACACTCAAATATGATTGAAAGCATTCAGAAAAAAAAAAAAAAAAAACAGTTGACTCCATTTTAGCCTAAGATTTGAGAAGGGAAAAGAATCTTTATGATGGATGATAAAACCTATAAGAATAGAATTTGGTGAGATAAACTGAGTGTTGATTGCTGACTCATCTATAGGAGGAGCAGGAATTGGAAGATAATCAAGATTGATGAACTCAAGATTGTTCCCCTGGTTTGTTATAACACAATGTATACATTATCAAATGATCACATAAATTTGTACAATTATTGTAGGCCAATTAAAAAGAAAATACAACTAAAAATTAATGAGAAACCTGAGATAGTCTGCCTCCAAAGTGAAACATTATTGGGAAGGGAAGATGCTTCTGGAAGTCACTTAGTGAGCAACAGTAAGAGGGTACTATACTTCCTCCTAGAAAATCAGGGAGTCCCCTATTCCGAAGTAGATACAAAACAGGTCAATAGACAACATACAAAGTGTTTTATATGAGGGGTCTTCAAAACATTCATGGAAAAAGCATATTACAAAAAAATGGATATCATATCTTGCACCAAAATAATCTTTTCACTCAATTTTCCCGTAAGTTTTTGAAGCACTCTCATAACTATATTCTCCTTTTGCAAAGGAAGTACTAAGTGAGAGGCTATGAAAAGTCCTGCACTACAGAGACATGCTAAATTCATGTTTCCCCCAAATATATTTATACTTCATCACAGAGCAAATTTTGCATGTAACTTATAGCATCACCTGAAACTACACTGCCTGGAGACATCTTTTGACAAGGCTGGGGTATATTGGTGGTGTTCCTGGGGAGTTATATACTGCATCTGCTCTACAGACAAAAGATCAGGAATAGGCATGAAAATCATCCAGCCACAGATGCGACATCCCAGTAGTCTTCTAATCTATTCATAATTTCATAAAGAGACAGTAAGTGGTAAACTTGGGCTTATGTCCAGAAGAGAGTATGTCCTGGGGCTCAATTCTGTTGTAGCATGCAAAAACAACTATTTTGAAAGGAGTAGAGTCTGAAGACGGCACTAAAGAATGGGTAAATCAAGTAGTAGCAAAGAACATGAGGAAAAGATTCACTTGGAACAAGTAGAATGATGTATTAAAACTACTTATGACTAATTATTGCTGATCAAGCCATGTAGAGGACTCATTTTAATTATTAGGTACTTTAAACTTGGTGTGTGTTTTCAATAAAATGGCAATAGTTTGACTGAAAACAACTCCATTACTTACATGCACTTAGAAGGAAATTATCGTATATGTATCCAATGGAATACTACACAGCAGTAAACATGAAATTATGTCATTTGCAACAAAACAGATGCAACTGGAAAGCATCACACTTAGTAAAATAAGCCAGTCCCAATAAAATAGAGTACCTAAAAGGCAATCTATGGAAGGGAAATTGACATTTTGAGATGTGATGATTTTGAACATCCCAGTCTTGACTGTTGAGGAACAGGGTTTTTTTTCTTCATAATATTCGCTGAACTCTTTATTTAGTGTCGGGTTAATCTTATGTATATAAAGTTAATTGAAAATAGATTTTTGTAAAAAAAAAAAAAGGAAGAACGGGAATAGGAGAGGGAGAAGGAAGAAGGGTGGGAATATAGGCAAGAGGGAGGGGAGGGTGGAAAGAATCATTATGTTACTAAATTTGTTTATATGAAATGCATGAAGTTTGTATATTAAATAAAAGATTTCTAGGTAAGAAAAAAATACACTTTTCTTCAGTCATTCTATATAAATGAGAGTATACAATAAACATTATTGGGATTCCCAATGTCTGTGAATGTGCCCAAATAGACTGAATCAACATTTTAAAGGTATAATCTCTATGACTTCTCCTATGTGCACATGTATAACTTCATACCAGAAAGCAAAGTTACTCTTATGGGCTAGTATAGTCTCAGTAGAGTGTTGCTTTGCGGAGTCTACTCAGAAGGCCTGGCCTTGTGGGTATTGCTTATAAACTAATTTTGACCACTCCATAGAAGTGGTCAAACTTTTCAAACTGAGAACCAGAGTCAATTATGATGCCCATGGTACTGTTATTTTATATAGATATCTTGCTTTCTCCCCAATTCTTTGTTTATTCCTCTGCCTGGAAAGTCTTACCCACCTTAGACACTATCCCCCATTTTCCTTATGAATTCCCACTCATACATTAAGAGCCAGCTCAGGCATCATCTGCTCCAGAAAGCTTTCTGTACTTGCTACAGTAAAGTTTTACCTTAAACCAGAACAGGCGAAAAAGAAAGAAACACACAAAACTGTGTGGGGAGGGAGCAATTTGTTTCATCATATAATAAGAAGTACAATGAGTAATATTCACTGGCAGGCATGGCTGGATCCAGAAGTTTCCACAATATTATTAGGACATTCTCTGCTCATTGGTTTCATTCTTAGATGCCTCAGCAGTTCAAGACACTGTCACTACTGTAACAGGATAGCAACCCTCTAAAATTTAAGGGCCTTGGGGCAAGTGTTTGGGCAGTGATTAAAATGCCTCTTGGGATGTAAGTGTTCTATATTAGAGTGCCTGGATTTGAGTCCTGGCTCTGCTCCTGATTCCAGCTTCCTGCTGAAGTACACCCTGGAAAGCAGAAGATGACAGATAAAGTAATTGGGTCCCTGCAATCCAAATAGGAGACATCAGTTGAGTTCCTGGGTCCTGACTTTGACTGTTGCATGCATTCGGGGTCTAAAACAGAAAGTGGAAGGTCTCCTTGTGGGTCTCTGTTTCTCTGCCTCTCTGTCTATGTCACTCTATGTATGTAGGTGTCTCATCTTTCAAATAAAACGAAAGTAAAATTTCAAATTAAATAAATTAAAGAATCTGTTTTCTGATTTTAACATAAATCTTTGCATCCAGGGCCGGCGCCGCGGCTCAGTAGGCTAATCCTCCGCCTAGCGGCGCCGGCACACCGGGTTCTAGTCCCGGTCGGGGTGCCGGATTCTGTCCCGGTTGCCCCTCTTCCAGGCCAGCCCTCTGCTGTGGCCAGGGAGTGCAGTGGAGGATGGCCCAAGTGCTTGGGCCCTGCACCCCATGGGAGACCAGGAAAAGCACCTGGCTCCTGGCTCCTGCCATCGGATCAGCGCGGTGCGCCGGCCGCAGCGCGCCGGCCGCGGCGGCCATTGGAGGGTGAACCAACGGCAAAGGAAGACCTTTCTCTCTGTCTCTCTCTCTCACTGTCCACTCTGCCTGTCAAAAAATAAAAAATAAAAATAAAAATAAAAAATAAAAAAAATAAATCTTTGCATCCAAATATTAATTTCCTTAGATTGACTAGAGGGTGGTATGTCTCCTCAGCTGATATACTGTACATCCCATTCATATGAAAACTTTTCCAAATGACAAAAAAGTTAATCAACGGACACTCCAAATTTGTAATGTCTCAGTGTGAGGTGAGAGAGAAGCCTCCTGCTAGTGGGAACATCCTCTTTGTGGCAACCCTCATGCAAGGAACTCAGCAATCAGGTGAATAATCATAGAAAACTGAGTAGCTGTCAAGGACCATGACATAAAATTCTTAGGGGAGACATGTACATGTCTGGGTCACATACCCACTGTCCTTGCCAGGGGATTTTAAGTCACCCCCACTTGCAATACACAGGATTTATTCTTCACAAGAAAGAAGTCTCAGGGATTATCAGGGGTGGATAAGATCTTAAATTTCCTTCAATATAATCAGCTCATTTTAAAAGCAAGGACACTGACTCAGGAAGTTCAATTTGGCCAAAGTTATATGAGTATAGTTGCTTCCCCATTGAAAGCTGTTCTTAGTCATCAACAAAAGACATCATGGTAACCAAGTTTTTGCCTTAACCAGTATGCCAATCAAATATTATTCACCTACAAAAGTGGAGCTGTACAGGAATGTGACAATGGGATACACATTTAACTGATGTATCTTGAGTCATAATGAGTCTACAAAGTCTCTCGATTTCATGAGTTCCAGATTTTGTTTATCTGGTCATTTTAATTGTATATAAAACAAAGGCAGAGCCAAGAAGGTGGAACAGTGAGGGCTCGCACCGATAGTCTGGGAAAATTTAGTTTAATAAAAGTGGAGTTACGGTAGCCTCAGAAAAAGGATCAGGAAAAAATTGCAGAGGAAACCCTTCTGGATCTAGTGGCTGTGACTCGGAGGACCTACGGGGAGAACAAGGTTGCCCACCACACAGAAGCTGAGACGCGGGAGCCACAGGGTCTGCGTGCAAGTGCAGGAAGGGGAGTGGATGTGACACAGATGACCAGCGGGGAGAGCAGGGACGCCCAGGGCTCCGAGTCCAAACATCGGCGCTGGAAGGGGAGGTGAGCTCAGTAACCCGAGCGAGACATTGGCAGGGAAATGGCGGACAGAGTCTAGAGGGAAGCGGGCTTGAGGTGGGAAAGTTCACCAGACTGACTACAGGAGAGAAGGAAAAAAAAAAGGGGAGGGGGGGAGTACTGGTACAGAGGAGTTTCTCCCTCCACCAACCTTGCAAAGGCGAGCAAGAGACAAAGAGCAGGCCCCACTCTGCATATACATAACAAAATGGTAGAGCTAAGGAACTGAGGCACTACAATTCACTAGCCTAG